>NT_165982.1:1816563-1842127 GCF_000143365.1 Chaetomium globosum CBS 148.51
TATCTTGGTTGGCTTGAACTGGAAGGTCGGGCACCACCAAGCGCTTAACGAGGAGAGACACAGCGGTCTCTGAAAGCCACTGGTCGACCTGCAGGGCCCAACATCTCCTTTCTCGATATCAACACCAAGGAGCAGGATCCAGGAGAAGGCGCCGTGGGACTTTTTTTCGGGAGGATTTTTTTTCCCTTTTCTTTCATCGATTCTCTGCATTCTCGATATTCGATATCATCATGGCCAACTTTTGGGGCGAGCAAAGACTCAAGCCTCAGCCAAATTTGATATCCTTGCAAGACAATGTTGCTGGTAGCGAAATTGAGCTAGTTAGGACCCGACGTTTCGGTAACCCCCTCCTCTTATCTGCTGCTCGTTTGTGCTATTATTATGCATATCGATTTGTTGCTCCCCATGATTATTGTTGTTGGTTCATGTTGGCCGTGAAACCCATTCGACAGCCATGCGAACATCCGGCAAGTTTTTGTTGTGTATGCAGGCCTAAGAATTGAATAACCGATTAAAGCACACTTATTCAAGACAGATCCATGGCTACGCAACAGGCCACAGCTGGGAACCTGAGACGGGAGGTTATTGTCAATCTCGCCTGTTTTCGATAGTTAGGTAACCCGAGTTGGGTCCCGCAATCTTGGGCTGGCCAGGTCGCCGGTTTTAATTCTCGAATCTGAGGAAACTGGAGTTGCAGGGCCGGCCTCGGCCTGGCCTAGCATGATCTGGAAAACACAAGATGCAGGGACCGCTGAGAGGTGAAAACATCGGACGACAAGCGGTGCGTGGCGTTGAAGATCAGCGGCAGATGTGCAGAGGCACAGCGGTACGCCCTGCAGCTGGTCCGGCGCCCACTGCAATTGGCTCACGGAGTTCAACAGGAGCGCAGGAGACAGCAGCCCCGGGTCTTGGCCCGCAGTGACCCCTGCACAACTCGTTTCAGATGCTCACCTGTAGCTGCCTCCCTTGCGACTGCGCCTGTTGAAATCGAGGCAAGGCGAGGCGCTGACAGCAGAACGGCGCCATCTCCAACTGTGCGCAGCCGGTAGTCGCACATCGTTGCCTAGACTGAGTTGGACACGCCATATTTTGGACCAACATAACAGTGCCACAGGCGGTAAAGAGAAAGAAAGGGATAAAAGACGGCTTCCTCCGCCATGGCGCTGGGGCTAGCGTAGCAAAAACGTCTTTCAAAAAGTTGCGGTAAGGGGACGTCGAGGGTACTCATGCATGTCATTGTAACCGTCAAAGGTGCGCCCAACAAACAAGCAAAGATATAACTGGATTTTCGATTGTCATCAGTCGTGTTGGCTCGGCCACGTCGTCCTTTGTGCAGAGAGTAATTCGTTAAAATAGGAGCAGGATTGTGCCATGGTGACTCGAGCCCAACGTACCGTTCCTGTAATTGCATGTCCCGCACATACAAAGGGGACCCCTGTCTCTGGGCCCATCGAGGGGCTGACTCGCCCACTTTTGTCCACTTCCCTTCTGTTGTCCCCCCTGGATTTATTAGCGGAACCTTGAGTAGAAAAGGGAACGAAACGAAACGACACGCAACAGGTTTGCAAGAACGCACGTCCACACCGATATTCCACGATTTGGACGACCCTAACCCGACGTTTTCCTACTGCGTAGGTAGACGATAGCACCACGAAGCACCGTATCCCTGTGCCGATCCGTCGCCCTCGGAGCAATTCGCGTTGCGCTGCGAGCATCTTCCCCCACCGCCCATCGCCTAAATTCCATGGGCACACGACCTTGCGCCTGAGCATTCCAACAACTAACACCTGCCCCGCCGGTCATCGATTTGGTATTTCTAAGCGGCGACAGCGAGGGCGTGAGAGAGGCCTCTGACACCCACGTAATCATGTCTGCCAACGAAGAGACAGTCAAGAAGGAGGTGCTCGAGGCCCAGGAGGCAGAGGAGACCAACAAGGCCGAGGATACACAGAACACACCGGACATGGATGAAAAGCCGGTAGAGGAGAAGGAAACAGAGGAACAACAGAGGCCATTCTCGAGGGATGACTCTGACAAGGACACGGTATGTGCAGTTCTACCCTGTCCATGGACGCACGCACTTGGGAGATGTGTGGTGCCGACAAAAGCCACTTTCGGCTACACGCATGATACTGATTGTGCAACGTCACTCTACAGGAAACTTTTGAGGACGCCGTCGAGACTGGATCTCTCCGATCGTTGACCAAACGCCAACCGCCCGCTAAACCCCCATCCGTCGCCGAGGACCCGGCCGACTCTGACTACGAGGACGAGGCGTCACAGACCGCCGCAGCGAACGGGAGGCCCGACTCGCAAGAACTGCCGACAGAGAAGAAGATCCCGCGCCCTCTTTCGCAAGAGTCCGCCGGCTCCCTCGATAATGTAAACCTCGACGACGACACGGCGACAGCGACGACGACGGCGCCGACTCAACAAGGTATGTTGCGCAGACATGGACGCCTGCACCTTCTAGCATGACACTGACATCCGCCTAGAAAAGAGCCAGCCGACAGAGAAAGCCCCCAAAACCATGTCCTTCAGCAGCCTAACCAACGCCCTGCCGCCAATGCCGTGGTCACCGCCCGCTACCGATTCCCAGTCAAAGAGCCCACCGGCGGCGGCAGCAGCAGTAGCAGCTCCGCCTCCACCCGTCCCTGCCGCGGCTCCTGCCCCCGCTCCGGCCCCAGCACCCACGGGTAGGAAATTCAACAGTCCGTTTTCGTGGCTTTCACGAAGCTCCTCCAAAGAACCCCCCGCTGTGCAGCCTATCCCGTCTGCCAGAAGGAATACAGCTAGCTCAGTGGCCACCATGACTAGCAATCCCGAGATGATGCTGAGCAAACTGGAGGAGGAGAAAGACGGAGCGGACAGCTCGCGTAATAGCCTAAAGGATCGTTTCAAGGCACTCCGCATGAGACAAGAGATCGTCCCCCCGGCCGAAGAAGACGAGACTTTGACGGTCGCCGGCGATGCCGTGGAGAATGGCACCGCAGGGCCACCGCCCCCGTCCCCGTTGCCGCAGAGCCCAAACAAGAACCTCGCCCCTGGAACTGTTTCGGGTGTCACGGCCGGGCCATCATCCTTCGTTGATGTAGACGTGGATTGGGACCTATGGCAGGACGTGGTCAACGAAGGCCCGGCTGCCGTGGCTCGGACGAGTGCGGAGGAGCTAAACAAGGCCATCGCCACCGGGATCCCGAGCGCTATCCGCGGCGTCATCTGGCAGGTTCTGGCCCAGAGCAAGAACGAGGAGTTGGAAGCCGTCTATCGCGACCTTGTCATCAGAGGCACCGAGAAGGAGAAGAAGGACAAGGATAGGCAGAGCAGCGGCACGACAATAAGCGCCACCCTCAGTGGCAGCGGCAAGGGGTCGACTTCGTCTGCGTCGTCGGTCCACTCGGAGAACTCGGCTTCGAACGGTGCACCATCGCCAACAGAGAAGGACTCGGACTCCGGGAAGAAGGCACAGCCTGTTTCTGCCGCTGAGCGTCAGAAGAAGGAGAAGGAGGACTTAGCCGCGCTCCAAAAGCTCGAGAAGACCATCAGGAGAGATCTCGGGGCAAGAACGAGTTATTCCAAGTTTGCCGCAGCCCAAGGGCTTCAGGAGGGCCTGTTTGGCGTCTGCAAGGCATACGCGCTGTTTGATGACGCCGTCGGCTATGCCCAGGGCATGAACTTCCTCGTCATGCCCATTCTTTTCAACGTGAGTTTTAGTATTCTCGAGTCTTGAGGGAATAATTGCTAACATCTCACAGATGCCGGAAGAGGAAGCCTTCTGCTTGCTGGTACGGCTAATGAACCAGTACCATCTCCGGGATCTTTTCGTCCAGGACATGCCTGGCCTCCACCTCCACCTCTACCAATTCGAGCGCCTCCTCGAGGATCTCGAGCCAGCGCTTTACTGCCACCTCCGGCGCCGTGGCATCTCTCCCCATCTCTACGCCACACAATGGTTCCTTACCCTCTTCGCGTACCGCTTCCCACTGCAACTCGTCCTGCGCATCTACGACCTGATCCTCTCCGAAGGCCTGTCCGCCATCCTCAAGTTCGGCACCGTCCTCATGCAAAAGAACGCCACCGCACTCCTCGCCATCACCGACATGGCCCAGCTCACCACCTTCCTCAAAGACCGCCTCTTCGACGTCTACATCGACGCTTCGCCCTCCTCCACCTCCATCCTCGAGAACGGCTTCTTCGGCAGCTCCTCCAGCAGCATCGACAAGGAGGTCTACCGCGCGGACCAGCTCGTGCGCGACGCCTGCGAGGTCAAGATCACGCCTGACATGCTCAAGGCGTACCAGGTCGAGTGGGAGGAGAAGACGCGGGCGGAGCGGGAGCGCGAGGCCGAGCTCGAGGCCCTGCGCGCGAGCAACGCCAGCTATGCGATCCGCATGCGCAAGCTCGAGGCGCGCCTGCAGGACGTCGACGCCGAGCAGGCGTCCCTGGCCACCGAGCTGGTGCACACCAAGGTCGACAACGACGAGTTGCGCGACGAGAACGAGTCGCTCAAGATCCAGGTCAAGGAGCTGCGCATCGTCATCGAGAAGCAGCCCGCCGAGCTTGAGTCCGCCTGGCAGCTCGAGCGCGACGACCTCATGAAGCGCAATGCCAAGGTCCATGAGGAGAACCAGAAGCTCGAGAAGGAGATGTCGGAGCTTGAGGAGGAACTGGTCCAGACCAAGATGCGGTATGCCGAGGTACGCTCCCCCCTCCCCCCCTTCACTTACCTATTTACACAAAACAAAGAAAGCTAACTAACCCATTGGAAACAGACCAACTCGCAACACGAGGCACTGACCAGGAAATGGACCGATCTCAAGAAGCACATCCAATGAGCCCTGGCCCGCGCGGCAAAGAACAAAGCCAACAACAACACGACAGCGCGTGTCCAATCATGCTCGCCCGGGAGAGGGACCACACAACGCCGCGACAATACACACACACACACACACACACACGCCACGCCGCCCTTTGCGCGGGCGGCCCTCCCATGCCGACGCGCCGGAATGCGTGTGCGTGTAGTCGCCGATTTTCGAGTGGCCAGGGAAAGGAAAGGAACGACGCGGATCAGTTGATGGGGGGCGTGGCGAAACAAACGAGATAGAGGGAAAGAAAGAAATCAGTTCAGGTGTATACGATAGCTGTGTGTGCATGGAGGGGAGCATGGGAGACGGAGTAGAGATGCCAAAAAAACAACAACCGGGATCGCATGGATGGCGGTGGGAACGGATGGATAGGAAAGCATTTATCATGGTTCATACTGCTACTGCTACTGCTACTACAATTGATACTCCTGCTGGATGCTGGAAGCAACCACACACAAGGTCGTCACGATACCGGCTTATTGTTGGGGATTTCACAGGCAACGTTGCTGCTAAGTTTGCTTAATTCTGGATTTTCCCAAAGATTCGAAGAAGCAAAAACACGTCACAAAACATGAGGGCATCAAGATAATCAAGCCTGGATCGATTGACTCTGCGAGGGCTGCTTATGGTGGGGGTATTCATTTTCCATTGCCCTATATCCCTGCCATGCCCTGTTACCGGTGACGAAACAACTGGAAATGACGTTGCTGTGATCGCCTTTTACATCCCAGAAATGACCCATCAACACCTGGCGAAACGCCGATGCTAGCCCCCGCATCCAGACTTGTTCCTCCCATTCTCCATCATACTCTTCCCTCCTCCGCCCAGCGCTTACTTGTGGAGCTTGCGCTGGTAGAAGGCGAGCTCCTCGCCCTCCAGGATGTAGCCATCGCAACGGCCGGACTGGCCGGGGCGGCTCGAGACGACGGCGTAAAGACGACCGGCCTCGAACTGCTTCTCGATAGCGGAGTCGACCTTGCCAGAGGCGGCGAAGCGGGCAGCCTGCTTAGCCTCGACGGACTTGCTCTTCTTGACCTCCTCGACAGCCTGGCCCTGCTTCTGCTGGCGACGGCGACCAAGGGGCTGGCCGTAGTGGGCCTCGTACCACTGACGGAAGGGCGCAGCGTCGACCTGGATGACGGCGGACTTGGTCAGGGTGTTCGTGCGGACAAGCTCGTTGTTAGAGGGGTGGTCTGGATATCAAAATTTAGTTTGAGTTCCCCGAGCAACCATCTTGGGGCAAACGTACAAGCCACACCAATGACACGAGTCTTGCGGGTGCATCCCTCCGAGGCCCAGGCGAAGTTGCCCGAGTCGAGACGGAGCGCACGGTACTTGTGGTTACCGCCGCGGGTACGGACGGTGTGAATGCGCTTGGCACCGATACGGGTGTTCGCAGGCTGACGGCCCGCCTCGAAGGCTCTCTTCTTCCCTGTACGCAGTTGTCAGAAATTTCGTTCATTTCTATGTGCGTTGAACAGGCTCAGAACGCAATGGGTTGGGTCCCTGTGGCAGTCTGCCTACCCCTTCAAAAGGCAGGCAAACCCCCACAGAAACCTCCCAAGCGGACCTTCGAGTGCCCTTCGTGTCGAAGGGCTTGTGTATAGTATTCGCGGAACGGTAGGAGGAGATCATGACATACGGTAGTAACTGCAGCAAAGCCAAGGTTAGCCACCACCGATCAGAGACGGGGGTAGGGAAGATAGGGAGGGAAACTTGCGATCGCTTGGCACCGGTAGCGGCGCGCTTGTGCCGAGAATCACGAGAGATACCCATCTTGACTGTGTCTGTTGAAGGAGGGTCGAGTTAGTCAAAAAGTTGTTGAGATGTTGGCGTGCGATCGCGCTGGGAGATTTCGTGGATTGGCAAAATTTGGTACGGAACCGACTTTCACAAATTCGCAATCTCAAGTGTAGGCTTCGATGCGTTGAGGAGGGTAATGCGAACCTGGATAGTGACTTACCTCGCTGGTCGTTGGTCGAGCGGTTGTGCGAAGGTGGGCGGGATCGAGGTTCGTGATGGATTTTGAAAATGTGGGCGAAACTTTTCGGCGGCAAGTTGGGCCGTTGCCGGTGCCGAGCCCTACGGACGGGATCTGCGCACAGACCAGGTGGGTATGCAGAGGGGTTATTCCTGCCAAGACATGCATGCAACTGCACTCCCTTAACCAACACGCCCAAGACAGCCAAACAGCGAGGTCGATGTCATCTCCTAAACTCCTGTCCTATTTTTTTTTCCAAATCTAGAGCAGTCGAGGAGAAAATCGATTCACTTCACAGTATTAACCACAAGTAATAAAACTAATCCATTGCCATATCTGCGCTCCGCCTTTAATAAAAAGGCGTCCAGGATCATCTATCTGCTCGGATGTCTCAGCTCGACCAAGTAGCCGCACGGAGGAAGACGGCCTGCACTCCGCTTCCCCCAACCGCTAGGCCATGCTGAGAATCAGCCAGCAATGAAAAAGTTAAAAAGACATACAATGACCAACTCTACAATCCGCAAACGCAATGGCAGTTTGCTGACACTTCTTCCGCCTGTCCACCTGCAAATGCAATCAAAGTTCAACCTCAAACACCAATGCCGCACCTGACAGGTCGGGCAATTTATGCCCTGCTTCCCTGCCTCCCTGCGATCACATCACCTCCATCACCTCCACCCTTGCCTTCCACAGTCATGTGAGGTAGTGGTCTTTTTTTAGGCGAAGCCAAAGTAGTCATTGCCAGCGGTGATGGCTTTGAGCAGTTGGCTTCGCAGAATGTCGTAGCTTTCATACTCGGGAAGATCGAGTTCTATGAGATGGAGTCAGCAAATAGTTACGCAAGGAACTTGAGTACGAAGACTTACGGTTGAAGCAAGTATGGGAGCTGGGTAGGCGCTCTTTGTTGCCGTAGTCGCGGTGGATGTTGAACCGGTTGACGCCGTTCATACCTTCCAGCTCTTTGAAGCCGTTCAAAGGCACCTTGGATGTTCCCGTGACGAACTGCAGGAGCTTTGCCCTCTCTTCCTTGTCAAATGAGCGCACCGCCCCGCCAGAACCACTGGATTTGCTGGGAGGCCGCCGTGTAGTTGTGGTACTCGGTGTTGCTCTTCCAGTCGTCGACGTCGATGTCCGGCAAGCCAGAAATAAGCAGCTCTAGCTCCTGCTCGGTGAAGATGGCGATGAGATCCTCAGGGATGATATCATGGAACCCTAAACATACACGTATTAGCTATACCGCATCAACCAACAGCAGCCTGTAGAGCGTAAACTTACCCTTCAGGAAGTTCTCCATCTGCTCCTTAACCGAGGAGAGCAGTTTGTGCTCCACGATGAGGCGCACATATTCGTGCTTGTTGTCCTCCGTGACCGGGATATTGCGGCCATTTTCAATGAGATCCACGACCTTGGTCACGCCGAACTCGTCATCCTCCACCGAAAAGGTCTCGACAATGATGTCGGTAATGTCGTTCTCGAGCATCCAAACAAGAGACTTGTAGTAGTCTGGATCGAACGACTCCATGTCCTTGACCGACACTGGCTTGCCGAGGATGCGTTTGTAGACCGCACGGCTGAAGTAACAATCAAGGAGCCGGCCCTCGTACAGAGCCTTGCCGATGATCCGTCCGATGAACTTGAAGAACATCAAATGCTCATCGTTGATGCCACTGAGCTTGTTCGGGTGGAATGTGGTGCGGTCAGAAGATACCGGGATGAAAAGTGCATAGTTGGGGTCGAACATCTGGCGGGCGAGCACCTGGAACCATTCGCGTGTGACACCACCAGCATCGACGCCTTCCTCGCCGTGGAAGCGGATGTTGAGCTTGCCGAACTTCATCTCCGGGCCTGACTTGAAGTAGAGCGACTTGAACGAGTCGTGGAAAACTTGGTCGCGGCGCACCGACAATTGCAATGGCTGGTACTGCGGCCTCTGCTGCTGGCCGGTCTTCGCATGCACGCTTCGGTTGAAGTAGTTCCGCTTGTTGTCGAACTCGAGCACCTTGGGGTTCTTGACGAGAAGAGAGAACGTTCCCGACATGAGCTTGGGGTTCTGCCGCACAAGCTCGTTGAGGATACGCCGATGGTCTTCCGTAAACGTGAAGAACAAGCTTGCAATGCGGTTGTCCGGCGGCGGGCTAGTCAACAGCATCTCCTTCGCGGCCGCGGCCTGGGAGGTAGACGCCTCGTTTAGCGTCGTGTTCTTGCAGACCACCATCAGAGACTCGATTAGCGGCAATAGGATCGTTGCTACGTTCAGCATGCTCTCCCGCTGACGAATCGCGCCAAGGCAAGCACTCAATTTGTCCCACATGGTCCCGAACGTTGGGTTCCAGTAGAGCGAGCCGAGAAGATCCTCCTTAGTCTCGTCCGTAGCCTCGCTGCCTTCTGCACCGCTGTTTGATTTCTTGCCCTTGGTATCAAACAGGTGATCCAGCGCAGTCAGGACACGCAACAGCTTGTTTTGCTCCGATGCGCCAGGTGAGAACTTGGCGAGGGCAATTCCTTGAATCTCGGTTCCCGACTCCGCCCGGAGAATATGCGGAAGCAGATCCTCAAGGTCGGATACAATATTCTCGCTCAAGATCCGAGCCTGGGCGACGAGCTCTCCGCCAAACACCTTCTTAGCACCCGGGATGTTGGAGAGATTCTTGATGGTCGAAATGGTGTTTTGGAAGGTCTTGGAGCTGCATTCCCGTGCAACAAAGACATTGATAACCATCTTCAGGTTGTGATCGGGGATCGTGGGCGGAGTGAGCTGCCGGACCTTCTTCTCTTCAACCTTGGGTTCCTTGGTCGCCGAGCTTTCCGCTTCGGGCTGCTCCTTGTTGTCGGCCGTTGTTTGTTCTTCCGTTGAGGTCACGGCGGATGGCTCTGCACCCTGCGCCGTAGACGCTTGCTCTTCGGAAGGTTGAGCAGCTTCAGCGCTCGCCTCAGGCTTCTCTTCTGATTTCTCCTCGGGTTTCTCCTCGGCCTTCTTTTCGGCCTTTTTCTTGGATTCCTCTTCAGCCTCCTTACGCCGCCGCTCGAGAGCCTGCAGCGGATACGTAACCTTGTTGAGCAAATCCGCGAGAAGTTGCATGACCGATGAGCTCTCCATGATGAGATCTCGATCAAGGAGGCCCAGGAGTGAGTTGATGGCGTACTTCTGGGCCTTAGCATTGACGTCTTTGCCCTTGCCCTTGCGGCTCGTGCTCCGTTTGAGAGTCGAAGCGACAGTTTCGTGCTCCGTCAGGAACAGGGACGGAACATGGGGGTTTTTGGTCGCGAGCTCCTGCAAAAGGTCAAGGCATTGTTGGACGATCAACAGCGGGGAGACCTCTGAATTGCCAGACATTTGGTTGCTTGGGGCTGTGTTGGTGAATGTCCGTTTGAGGCTCTGGGGGGTCTTGGGGTCCTTGTCCTTGGGTTGTTTCGCCTTCAGAGATAGTTGGCCGAAACTGCGTTCGACGGCGTCCATATCGGTGCTGCCGTCCTGGAGGATCTGAAGGAGGGTAGAGATAACCTCTAAACGGTTCTGGCGATTCTCGCAAACGTGCGCAAAAACATCGAAAAGGTAGTTTCGAATGGAGCTCTGCTGGGTAATGAACATGAGCCGGAGAAGTGTGGCAACGCCCGCTTTGTCGAGCATCTGCACGATGGTACGCCGCTGTGGCTTCGTTTCGACGACCGCATCGGGACGACGCGCAGCTTCCCGGGGACGGGCCCCTGCGGGCGGGACGCGATGTATATTATGTCGCTGAGCAATGGCACGAGCCTCGGCGGCGAGCTCGGGCGGCAGTTGGTCCATGATGTCTTCGCCTTGTTCTAGTAGAACCTGTTCTCGAAGAGCAGGCGGGAAGGTTAACAAGATGCTAGCCGTATCCATCTCCACGGGCCCAAGGTCCTGGCCAGTAGCCGTGGCCTCTCTCCGTTGGTCCTCACGGTCGCGGCGACGGCGTTCCTGGCGTTCCTGCTGAACAATCTCCATACGAAGTTCCGCCGGTAGTGCCTCGAGGAACTCTTGGAAAACTTCGGTATTCTCTCCCTCGCTGGCCGCTTGCTCTCTAGCCAGAGAGCGCCGGGAGCTGACTGTCTGGGCAATGACTTCTTCCCTGAATTCTTCCGGTAGCGCTGCAAGATATTCAGGGTCGATGCCGAGTTCCGTAACATCCACGGTTTCGCCGCGGATAGTGGTGACGACACGTTCCGCCACCGGAATCGGTTGCAGTTCGGCCTCCTGGAGCTCTGTGTGAGACTCGACCCCTTCCATAGCCTGGGGCTCCTCGACGGCGGCCTCCGCAACGGCGTTTTCCTCTTCCGCTGCGAGTGCAGCTTCGGCCTCGGCTCGCTCCCGTTCCTCCCGAGCACGCTCTTCGGCCTCCTTCTTCTCCCTCTCGGCTTTCTCCTCGGCTTCCTTGGCCTCTCGCTCCTTGCGCTCCTCTTCCTCGCGCTTCTTGCGTTCCTCTTCCTGCTTGCGCTTCTCCTCCTGCCGCGCCTTTGCTTCCTTCTCACGTTGTATGACGGCCGGAGTAAGCATCCCTAGGATTGCGGTGGAAAGTAGCTTGGACTTTTCATTGTGGTTGAAGCCAAAAATCATCTTGGCTTCCTCCTGCCACCGTTCGGCTGTGGACTCGGGGGAGAAAGTGACGGCATGGTGAGGCTCCTGGTACACTTCGCGGCGCTGGTCCCATCGGGGCTCCCGCCCTGACTGTGCCATGTTTACCGGAATGTTTAACTGCCGAACTTCGCCAGCCGGGCCTTCGGATCTCAGCTGGAGGCTGAAAGTAGGGCCACCACGGGCGGGGAATGGGATACTCTGCATCAAATCGTTAATAAAAGCGAGAGGTGCGTCAATGCCATGTCCAACCAGAGTCCCTGGGAAGCCGAGCCGTATCATATGTTGGCTGGCGCCCCGAGGTGCATCCTGCCCAGTTCGGTTGCCAGAGAGCAACAATGGGTTGACGCCATCGTCTGTCGGGTTCGGCGGCGGCCGGTGGTGGCTGTTGCGGAAGTAGCTGCGGAAGTCTGACAGTGTATTATTAGCATACTGACCGAGTACCGACATCAAGCCAGTTATAAAAGCGTCTGGATCTCGGTTGAAGTCCTCCTCCAGACTAAACACCCTCCGCCGACCTTGTCGGCGAAAGGCCTCGCCAGACGTACCAGGTCCCAGGGGGTCGCGGTGTCCTCCCATGAACGGAGCAGTAGGGAAAGGACTCCGGGCACCACCATGCCGAAGGCGGTGATGAGGCTCAATCTGAGAAATATCCCAGCCGAGCCCCGAGGGCATGTTGGGAGGTGGGTGGTCATCGTCTAACTCGCGTCAGATTCGACGTTCGAGGGCGGAGATATACTGAAAATGCACTTACGATGATGATTCGGGTCGTAATAGACTTCATCCTCCTCGCCTTCATCTTCTTCTTCCTCGTCTTACCCAGTTAGTTGATTGCGCAAAACAAGCGTGTGGGGGCGGGGACCTACCATCACCCCCTCCACGATCCTCATCAAGGAGATGCTCACCTTCGCGATCCTCATCAAGGAAGTGTTCTTCAAGATCCTGCATATCCTCGGCGTCGAGATCATCGCCGCCGTCAACGACGTTTCGGAGAATATCAGGGATACGGCTGAGCTGTTCGAGTCCGTGACCATGCAGGAATGCATCATGGATGTCATGTGCTGCGCCCGGTTCGAATCCGAGGTCCTGTTCACCTTCGTCGTCGTCCTCGTCAGTATCACTCTCCCAGCCAGATGCCCCCTCATCATCCATGGGATTTCCTTCCTCGTCGATGATTTCAATGCGGTCTTCCATCTCCAACATATCCTCGGAGCCCATCTCGTCCTCATCGTCGTCATCTTCATCGTCTTCATCGCTGGGTTCTTCGTCGTCATCCTCGTCCATGTCTTCATCCATGTCGTCGTCCATGTCTTCGTTTTCACCCATGATCACTTCCACGACACCAGGATCACCGGGGAGGCCTTCCATAGGGCCCATCCCGCCAAGCTCGTCATCATCGTCGTCGCTAGGATTTTCTTCATCATCCTGGGACATCTCCTCGCCATACTCCATCTCATCGTCATAATGCTCGTCGTCGTACATGGCATCGTCGTCTGCAAAAATTAGCAACGGCAAAGAGGTATGATCATAGTTTTGAAACATACCGTCCTCGTCCTCGTCGGAGAAATCCTCCTCGCGTCCAGGCTCGAGGATACCGAGCGTGGAGTTGCGGTAGAGATCGGGGGTCTCCTCACGGTCGTCATCCAGATCGGAGAGAGATGACGTCGACGCAAAGTCCTCCTCGGGTTGATCAGTCGTGGCCATGGGGATGACGTCTGACTGACTCAGCTGGTATGCTGTCTTTGTCAGGGCCCGAAGCACACGCAGGATGTACTTGATGGTGCGCTTGACGTTGGGGAATGTGAGGTCAATGTCGGCGATAGATGCAGTCAAGGTGGAGAGGTACCCCTTTTCGTACATGAGGCGCTTGAGCTGCATCTGGGATCGGGTGAGAGCTGGATCCGTTGCGCGGGCATCTCTGGGTTGATTCTCCTTCTCCTTCTCGCCAATCATCAAGCTCATCAGTTCAGCAGCGCACATCATCTTGCCATAGCGCACTTCGATCGGGTCCCCTGGAGTAGTGGCTTCCTTGTACGCGCGAAGAACCGTCTCAAGAACAAAGCGGCGAACAAACAAAAGGTCTGAGTCCTCGTCGTACTCAAAATGATTGCGGTTGCGGTCGATGGGCTTTTCGGGTGTTCGGGAAACCAACGCCACGAGCACTGCCTGAGCGTGAGTCGATGTAGCGGCCTTCTTCTTGATGATGGTCGAGTCCAACGGAATACCGGCGGGCCCGAGGCAGAGGAGATCGTTGAGAAGGTAGTTCAAGACGCTTGAACGAGGCTTGATGGGCGTGTTCGTCTGAATCGGTACGCTTCGCTTGAAGTTGATGAACTCAACCTTTGTACGATTGAAGCTCTGCAAGAGCTCCGCCAAGCAGTTGAGCAAGAAGCAACGGTAGACGAAAATCGGGTGGTCCTCTGCCTTGAAAGCTGGCTTGAGGGCTTTCTTGTCTTTATCTTTCTGCTCAGGAGTCTGCTGGTCAGGGGAGGGTGTTGCCTCCCCGCTTGCACTCGAGGATTCGCCTTCCGCCGGAGAGTCTTTCGAAGGTTGGCTTGCCGGCTCCTTGTCGTCAACCTCCCGATAGTTCAGAAGCTCGCAGAGCAAGAAATGAATCACCCCGTCGGGGTTCTCGAGAACAGGGCGTTTCAACTCAAAGGGGGTCTTTGGTACGTCTGTCATATCCTTATCTGCGGATTCTGTTGATGGCTTGACATCGTCGATGGTTAGACCTTCGGTCGCTTGCACGGCAGGCCCGACAGATCCTTCCTTTGCGGTGGTCTCTTGATCAGCAACTTTATCCTTGAGGGACAAGCTGTGAGTGCGAACGGCGGGGTCAAACATCGTTGATCCGCTATTTAGCTTCACGAGGTCTGTCGTAACATCGACGAAGAGCTTCGGTGAGCGGAGCGCCACATGGGAAAGGTACCTCAGGTAGCTCTGAAGGTCGTGATAAGCGCGAGGGTTCCTAGCCGAAGACAGGTATTGCTTGATCTCAGTTTCCATCATCAAGCGGACCCATATCTTCATCCTCCACGATATGACGAAGAATGATCAGAATGTTGTTGGTGATGTGCGCTTGGTTTAGACGAGCCGAACCTCCACTACAAGACTGCTTCGCCATAACGAACAACCGCTGAAGATTTCGCTTCTCGCCCATGACTTTTGCTGTCGCGTGGTCTCTGGTAAGGATCACAAGGATCCTAAGGACAGAAACTGCGAGAGCTTCTTCTTTGCCAACTCTTGGAAGAATGTCCAAAATTGTGGTCAACAGGTTGGAACGGTCCTCACTTGACATGCTGAGATCCTTGGCCACCCACACTGGAGGCTCGACGGCATCGTCCTCTTTGGTTGGCATTTTCCATTCGACCTCGACCGGCTGTTCGTCGTCCGAGAGGAGGATTTCGAAGATAAGAAGTATGTACGGAATCCACGACGGGAGTTCCTCCTGGGACGCGGTGGGTGAAACCTTCAAAAATCCAAGGTACTCCCCGATGTTCTGCTTCAAGGTTGGGAGAGTAGCCTTGAAGAATGACCGGGCCTGGAGGAGGAGTGACAGTAGGTGGGCAAACGCTGCAATCCCACGGCCGTTTGCCCGCTTTTCTTCCTCATCATTCGGCGCGAACGACATGAGAGCATTCGCAAGGACCTCGCCAACCTCAATCTCCTTTTCTTCGTTGTCCGACTTAAGGACGACGGCTTGTATAAAGCCACAAACCTCGAAAACCAAGTCCGGATGAGCCCTGATAACATCCAGGCAGCGGCCGATCGAGTCATTTTGCATCTCGGCTCTCATCCGGTCGAGGTCGTCCTTCGTGACGGTGGGCGGTGTGGAAGATGCTGCAGACGAACTCGATGGGGCGGCAGGGTCATGCGCTGGGATTGAGGAAGGACCAGGTACTTCTTGGTTCGCCGACTGTTGACTGGAGTCATCTTGGCTGTCATCTTGAGACTCATCGGAGGAAAGTTCCTCGGCTTCACCAATCGCATTTTGAATGAAATCATTCACCGAGTCCAAGGACATGGGATCCACGACCGGGGCGTTGGCCGGAGGCGCAGCCGTGGCCTCCTTGGAGGACTCTTGTGATTGCGGCGACGGCGGGCTCTGGTAGGCATCCTGCTCAGGTATGGGGTTACGCTTCCCGGCTAGATCCTTAGAGTGGCCGCGGCAATACTCTGCCGAGTAATCGGTTTTTCCGTTCGCGCGATAGACTGCTTCGCGAGCCAGCTCTTCATCGTACCCCGACTGGGTCAGCTCCCTGATATGGCCGAGGTGCGCAGCCCAGTTGAACCGGACAAGCTCGCGGTTCTTGAACAAAGAAATCGGCGAGTTCTTGTCCGTTTTGCGCCATGCATTTGCCTCCTGGTCGGCAACTGTAATGGTCTTGATGATATCAATGATTTTGCTTAGAGTTGGCGCCGGGGCCTTCTCGGCAAAGTCTGACTCCCAGAGCTTTTGGGCGATCGGGAAAATGGCCAACCTCAACTCCACGACGAGCTGGTGCCCCAAGTCTCTACTCCTGTCCGAGGACCGGGGGAACAAGCTGGCTTGTCCGAGAGACTCGTAGACGTTCTTGCCGTTAGCAATAACGTGGTAGATATCGAGTATCTTTTTCATTCCAGTCGTGATCAATTGTAGCTTTTGAGCGTCCTTGGTATCAGGCCCCTCGTTGCACAGTTCATCAGCGAATCTCTGAAGCATTATATTCATCAGCTCTATACCACCGCGGTCCTTGAACGCCACCAAAACAGGCAAGACCAGCTGGACGGATGTGCGATCCGGCTGGCGCGTTGGATCGATCAGCATTTGGTGTAGTGCGTCGAACATGACATCCCAGTATCGCAAGTCCCGAACCGCCAGCTTCTGCTCCTCTGGCAAATTCAACTGCTCGAGGATCGTTTCTGCCAAGGCCTGTGCAATGCTCAGGTGATGAGATCTGAAGTAGTTGTCGAGCCCTCGCCTGGGGAGCAAGACTTTCCCAATGGTTTGGAAGAATGGAAGTGTGCTGGGCGGTAAGGAATTGAGAAGGCGGCTGATGACGAAATAGTTTTGGAACCGAGTCGTCGAACGTTCTTCTTTCGTCGGCTCTTTAGGCGACGCCGAAATCTCTGCTGACTTGCCCACCGAGGGAGCGGCACCGGCGTCTTGGGACTTGTCGCCGTCATTCGCGGAAGGGGCGGGGAGTGAAGGGGTCGTCTCCACGGTATCCTCAGCAAACGATCGATTCCCAAGCCAGTGCTGCGGGACGAGGGCAGCGAGGGCCATATCTTCCGTGGCAGCATCGCGCAGGAGTGGTCCGAGGCGGTTGACTAGGGAGATCAAGTAGTCATAAACATTGACCGCCGGCATCGAGACCGTTGCGTGCCGTGAGGAATACGGGAAACTCTGATAGAGAGTCCTGAGCAAGACCTGCAATTTCACCAAAGCCTTCACAACTCGAGTGCCGCCGGCCACTTTACGGACCAAGGCCTGGTCCCATTCTCCTTTGTCATTTTGCAACGAGAGATTGGCGATGACGAAGGGCGCAAAGAAGGGCTGTGCCCCCTTCTTTCCCAGAAGCGGTTCCAGGTCATCAATGGCGGCGTGGATGCGGTTGAGCAGAGAAGGGAGGCCGAGGATCGAGTTTGCCTCTATCGCCGCGGCAAGTGCGTGGGCGAGCGAGCGCGACGCGCTGGTCGTCTCAAAATCGCCGGGAAGACTGGCTACCTCCGACAACTGTAAAAGCAGCTCAATACCGCCATCGCGAACAAATGATGATTTGAGGCTTGAGTTGTGGAAAATGGCATTGAGGAATGACGAAACGGCGCCGATGTAAAGCGTGATCTCGTGGGACGGGCCTGTGGGTTTCTGAGGCTCTGACCCAACGTCAGAGTCAGGGTTCTGGTCGGGCGCAGGACCGACGTCAATCATTTCAACATCGGTGTCTTCTGCGGTAGCCTTCCCCTTTCCTTTGGCTGTAACAACCGGCGATTCTGCGGCCGTCAACAAAGAGTCATCTGCGGTAATGACCTTACCACTCGAGTCGACAACCGAGACCTTCGCACCCCACCCTGCGTTAGCGGCCTTGTTTTTCGCAAGATGGAGGACGCGAGCCACCATATCAAGGATGGCATTGGATATGGCTGGCCGCAAGACCGGATGGTGACGGGCGAGCTCGTCAAAACTACCACCAACGACATTGGCCAAGTCCGATTCTGACAAAGCCTGGACATGTTGCGGGCTCTCGAAGATCTCCAGATAGACCCCGAAGGCATTGCACGATATAATCATCTTCCTGCCAGAGTTATTCAATGAGATGGAGTTCAAGATGGAGGGGATGATGCTAATGGCGTCGTTGGAGGCAAGGATGCCAGGGGCAAGGCGTTCCCTAGGTGCGTCGAGCGTCTCCTGTGTCGGGGGGTGTGGCCGCTCGTCAGCATCCAAGGTAACCGAATCGTCAGCATAAGCCGGTGATGCACCCTCCCCCCCCTCGGGCTCGGGTTTAGGTGTTCCTGAAGGCTTGGGCAGCGAGACAGTTTTACCAGTAAGGATCTCGAGGAAGCTCTGGACCATTCCCGATTCCGAGATGGCAGCGAAGCTAGTGGGATCGTTGTTGATAAAGTCGCTCAATAAACCAGCAGCATTGGTCCAGACCAAAGAGCCGAAGACATGCATATCCTCAGTGATGGCGCGGAGGCTGCCCAACAGGGCAGAGTTGTCTACCAAATTCCTCAAAAGTCGGTCGATGTTTGTGCCGAACGAGAAGGCGTTGGTCATTATGTGGTGGATGAACTTGAGAAGCCACTTGAGCGCCTGTTGCTGATAGAACGGAATCTGGTAGTCCACCGTGTGGGAGTGGAACTCGGGCTTCATTCCCTGGCCTGCCGCGACGAGCTCCTTTGAGCGGGCGACGGTGTCGATGATGAGGTTGGAAATGGCATCAAGACCGCCGGCATTGCTAAACACGGTGAAAGCGCCGTTGAATCCGTAGATGATGGTGTCCAAAAACGCAAGAACCATACTATAATTGCGGGTCGCCGTCTTGGATCGGATGTTGAGGATGTCGACCATGATTTCGAGCAACCCGGCGGAGGACATCTCGTGTCCTATACGAGAAGCCATGGCCATTTGCAAAGTCAAGGCGAAGAGACTCCCGCGCCATTGGTCGGCATCAGTCACCTTCCCGTCATCCAACTCATCGGCATCCTCCTTCATGCTTGCCAATGCCTTCCTGATGAGATACAGGAAAATGCCGTGGTTAACGTTTGCATTCAACGCTGCTACAACCTCCGGATACTTGACCGGCATGGCAGTGATGGACTCCAAAGCTGCAAGAGCGATGGCCTGCAGGCGCAGCGGCGTTTCGGGGGCTCCATCAACGGAAGGATGGACCAATTCGACGAGTTGGTACACAAGCTGGTACCTGCGTGGCTCGTCGTTATCCTGTTTGAGGACTTTCTCGATGAACGTTGTCTCAGGGTGGATGTATGCAAGGTTGGTGATGGCGAGCAGACGGACGGACAAGGCCAGTTGTCGATCCTCGGACGACCCCAAAAGCGCTTTGCATATTCTTAACCGGTTGAGAAACTCGTATCGCACAACCTTGGGCATGTCGGTCGGACAGAGTTTGAGGAGCTCATAGATGGGCGTCGATTGCACCGTGGTCTGGCGCAACTCGAGCGACTTGGGACCCGAAGCAACGTGACCATCACCGCTCGGTCCACGGCTCCGACCTGAGGGGCTATCTTCGGCGGCAGGGATGCCCCTCGAGCGCGGGGTCTGAGAGATGCTGGTCGAGCTACGCCGGAGTGGAGTGGGCGTTGCCGGGACCGACGAAGACGAACCACCCTCAGCCTGAGATTCCGGAGCGACGGCGCTAGAGGGCTCCGCCTTCGGATAGTAAATGACCTTGACATCCCCCCAACCAGTCCAACGCTCATCGTCGGCTGAGCAAGGAGCGAAGATCGCGTTGAGGTCGTTGGCATACACCGATGCTGCATTTCGATGGCTCGTGGTGGACGCCTTCTCTTTGCCCTTGCTTGCCGAACCTGGGGTCGTGGGCGGAAGGTCCGGGAGCCGAGGACCTGGTGAGACCGGGGTTTTGACAAAAGGCTGAGCAAGATATTGCACCCTTTCGAGATCAATGTTATAATGGTTCGCGAGCAAGGCGCTGCTCACTTGCCGATTCGGCGTGCCCACGCGCTTGATCGAAGCCTGGTAGCGTTGCGCAAGCTCTAGGCCAACCTCAAGGGTCGCGTAGACGATGGTAAGGTCGGTCGCATTAAGAAGGTCGTTCAAGTGCGGACTGCTGGCATATATGCTCCGGTTGCCGCAGTGCTGCAAGAGCACCTTGGTGAAGGTGAGGATCGAAATCACGAGCTGGCGGTCTCCGTCCTCCTTGTATCCCAGCTGCACCAGGCGCTCTTTGCTATAGGCTTGCTCATCCGCGTATTCCACCGGCGCACCCTTGTTCAAGAGTAGATCGCACGCAACATCCCGCATCTGAAACCCTTCATGTAGTTTGTATGTGGCGCAATACGCCTCGAGAACGCTGTCGAACCGGTTGAGGAGAGGAATCCAGTGATACAAATCGCCACGTGGGAACGGCCATCTCGTCGGAAATTCGTCAAGCTTTCCGGGAATGAGCGGCAACGGAGTAGAAGCTGCAGCGAGAACATAGTCCTTGACCCAAGGAGACTAAGCTGGGATTAGCACTACAGATGGAAAGGGAATGGTGTGGGGATGGCTGCTCACGAGGTTCTCCCGGTGCTTGGATTGCATCGTCTTGGTGATTTTACCCATCTTGACGAAGCGGCTGAGCCGCGAGGGCTGAAGAAAGTAGACGCTCCCCCTCCACTACCCACAGATCCGGTGAACGGACAGTGACCCTCCTACGTAAGAGCCGCCAAAGTGCGGGGATGGTAGTGCTCGATTAGAATGTTGTGGTCGAAAAAGCGGCAACAGCCAGCTGTCGAAGAGAAAGCGGTAGGCAATCGATTGCGGGGTCGTTTTGCAATATGTAAAGGCGACTGCAAGTATGTGTTGGGGTTGGTTCGACGGGATTCGGCAGGCGGCGGCGAAGCTCTCCAAAGCCCAAATACAGCTCGCAGACGAGTGCAGGTCGCCTTGGGATGATTTGGGAAATGGAGCGGAGCTTGTTGCTGTGATGTGGCCAAAATCCGCGATGACCTAGATCGCATTCGATGTCGCTGTCGAGAATTACACCGAAAAGTGGCAGTTGGTAACAAAGTTCGGGTTTGTGGTGAGAAAGCAAGTGGAGGGCCTTTTTCGGCGAAGGTGAGAGTTGCAATGACGGCAGCAGCTGGTCAGGTACCAAACACCACCAAAAAAGTTTGGGTACGGCAAGTGCCGCCAAAGCCTGGCTGTCCCAATGTGGGGCAAATGCTATTAACGGGTGCTTTCTCCCTACGCCGGCGACCTATCTCTATGTTCGTTTTCTATGCTAATGCAAACGAGCAATCCACCGAATAATCGCTATTGTTGTCATTTGTCTCAATTTGAACAACCGGGCACCCAAGCTCAAGAGGGCTGACACCCAGCCGCCACAGTCTTTCGTACCTCTTGTTCAAACCCCCACCTCAGCCAAGGAGGGGTTCCCCTCACGCAACCAACAGCCAAAGACCACCCAGGGTGCTGCAGCGCCGTCCGCAACAACCGGGAAGAGGCTGAGCAAAGGTGTGGACGCCAAAAACGAGCCACTAAGAACGGTTCTCAAACCAGCCACTCAAACATCAATGAACGATAAGTATCTAGATGTAGAATCCGAGAAGAGGGCGACACAGATCCCGGGCCCCGAGGCTCGGGCCCCGGTATACGGATTCGCTGGCATGGCCACCTCGACAAGAAGACCTGGGGTGCTCGTCAGCAAGAGCCATGACGCTTACAGATTACACTGACCGTTAACAGATGAGGTGGAAGTGGACCCTCATGCTCCACATCGTCATCGTAATTATCAAAATACAATCATCATTCGTGATGCAAACGTGGAGGCATTCAAGTTATGCACGTATGGAAGCTTGATCGCGTTCGTACTCTGTCTCGTCGTTATTCAAGACACAAGCTGAAACCCAACGGAGTCCACTTGTGCAAGGTTGCGAATGGATCTTACTGTGTACGAAGCAACTAAATCGAAGCCAAAGGATCGACGCCGCTCTTAGCTCTTTGTGCAGGCAGCAACTCACCTCACAGCCAATAGCCAAACAACAAGCATAGTAAGGTCAAACAAGGATTCGGTTGGCAAAACAAGTCAAACTGGTATCATTGCGCAAAGCATCTATGAATCACACAATCGCCACGGGAGCAGGTGCTAGTATTTGGGAGTGGGTGTTGCATAGCTCTTTGCGCGGCCTCGCTTAAGCGCCCTGTACGCTCAAAGCAATAACTCATTGTCGAGATTCGTGGGTGTTTATACCATGTACACGCCCTAGATGAGCCGTCAAGCAAGCACGCCGTGACCGTTTTCCCAAAGCAACCCGAGACCCATTAACAAACGCCCCAATTTTACTTGCGCATAGAGCTGGCCCTCCGCTTGCGGAGATCGGCCTTGGTGGCCTTGGCCTCAGCGACACGCTTGGCGAGGACCTGGGCATACTCGTTCTGCAAAATGGTCAGCGCCCCAGTGCACTCCAACTAGAAATATTTCAACGTACCGCCTCATCCTTGACCTTCTCGGTCTGGCGGCGCTTGAGCGCAATGCGGTGGCGCTTGTGCTGCAGGCGCTGGGGGGTGACCAGGCGCTGGATGCGAGGAGCCTTGGTGTAGGCCTTCTTGCCCTCGCCCTTGGGCTGGACCTCACGCCGAATGACGTACTTGCGGACCTAGTATTCCGAGAATATCGTATTAGCCTCCAATTGTTGCACTCAGACTCTACCCGAACTGCGCGATCGAAATCGACGCAGTTCTAGGGTAGGCGATGACGGGATATAGGCATGAAGCACATACATCGTCATCCTTGCTGAGGCCGAAGAACCGACGGATCTTGGTGGCGCGCTTGGGGCCGAGGCGCTTGGGGTGAACAGTGTCGGTCAGGCCGGGGATGTCCTGCTCGCCCTGCTTGACAATGGCGAGAGCGAGGACGGAGAGGTCGGCGCCAACGATGCAACCGCGGACGGACTTGCGCTTGCGCTCACCGGTACGGCGGGGGCGGTAGCAGGAGTGGCCGTCGGCGAGGAGAAGGCGGACACGGTTGGGGGCAATAACACCCTGCTTCATCGGGAAACCCTGTTTGTCGTTGCCGCCCGTGATGCGGACGATGTAGCCCTTCCACTCATCGCCAAGGGGGTCGGCCGGGACCTCAGCGCCCATCTAATCCGAGTTAGTATCATTGAAAAGAATCGGCGGGTATCGATCGAACATACGCGCTTCCTGTGAAAATTTGATTAGCTCGGCACGTCTAAGTCGACGAAAAGGAGGCCACATACTCGAAGAAGTGCCTCAGCTTCCGCTCATCCTCCACCTCGATCAGCTTCTGCGAGCCGTTCGCAGGATGCGAAATGTTCAGCTATGGGGTCGGGTCAGCATTATTGTCAAGCCAAGGACGCAGAAACCAATTTTTTTTGCAAGATCGCGGGAATCTCGTTGACATTCGAATCGCGCATCGCAGTGGGCAACTCTTACCTTCATGTTGGCGGTATTTGCTGAACGGCCGTCGTTGATGATGCGGACAGAGACTGGAGAAATCGAAGGAACGTTTTGTGTGCAGCGCCAGACCAGGAGAAATCTTAGGGCATAATTACTGCGCGCATTGATTGGCTGGAAAATTGAGAGCCCCACCTTGAACGAACTGGGGCACGTGCTGGAGTTTCCCGCCCAGCCTTGCCTGGAAAATATTGGCCAAGACGGGGGCCAGATAAGGAGCGAGCTTGGAGCGATAAGGCCGAGGGGTTCATGGATGGAGGGGCATCTCAAGCTCAAAGTTCACGAATCGGCGGCTTGGAAACGAAGTTTTTTCGATATACCTACGCCTCTTGCAAGCCAACACTTCATTAAATCAACTAGCAGAGATCACTCACCGAATCACCACTGCTGGGGTCTCTGGTCAAACTTGTCTCCTTCACAATTCTCCGTGGGACAGTAACATTCACCAAGGGATTCTCAGGGATCCGGATTCGTAATATACCATGGAGGAAGACCGGGTTTTGGCCGACTTGGGGATTGCTGCCGAGATCGAAGAAAAACAGCTGCAAGAGAATGCCGTCAAACAACCCAGGAAGCGTTTCGTAGGGAGGCGGGCTGCGGGAGAGGCAGCGAAATCGAGTCCAGGGGCCGGCTCGATCGAGGATAGCGGCGCTATTCAAGGTACTTGAACCTACCTGGCTTGGCTTTTCGGTGACAACAGGAACAATGACTGATACTCAGCGCAGTTGCTCAGCCACGGCGGACACCGAGAATGCTTAACCAAGTGCCTCCTGAAATATTGAACGACGAGGGCTTGAAGGCGGCGATATCCCTTCTCCCAGCGAACTACTCTTTTGAGATACCTAAAACTGTCCACCGAATCCGCTCATCAGGCGCCAAGCGGGTGGCCTTACAGATGCCCGAGGGCCTCCTCCTGTTCGCGACCACGATCTCCGACATTCTCACTGAGTTCTGCCCAGGGATTGAAACCCTGATCATGGGTGACGTCACGTATGGGGCGTGCTGTATAGACGACTATACAGCGCGGGCAATGGGGTGCGACCTGTTGGTGCACTACGCACACAGCTGTCTGATCCCGGTGGATGTTACTAAGATCAAAACCTTGTACGTCTTCGTCGACATCAGCATTGACACATCGCACCTGCTCGCCACGCTCGAGCGTAACTTTGCCCCCGGGAAGACGGTTGCCCTGGTCGGGACAATACAGTTCAACGCGACAATTCACGGCGTTCGATCAACGCTGGAGAAGGCTGGGTTCAAGGTTATTGTACCCCAGATTGCGCCGCTCTCCAAGGGTGAGATTCTGGGTTGCACCTCACCAAACTTATCCACATACACCGACAGCCCCGTGGATTTGATCCTGTACCTAGGCGATGGCCGCTTCCATCTAGAAAGCATCATGATCCACAACCCCGATATTCCGGCCTACCGGTACGACCCATACTCCCGGAAGCTAACGCACGAAACGTACGGGCACAACGAGATGCAGGACATCCGGCGGGACGCTATCCGAACGGCCAAGAAGGCCGCCAAATGGGGACTGATCCTAGGCTCATTAGGACGGCAAGGGAACCCGCACACGATGGCGTTAATTGAAGCCAAGTTGAAAAAGATGCATATCCCGTTTGTCAACTTGCTGCTGAGCGAGATCTTCCCAGGCAAGCTGGCAATGATGAGCGACGTTGATTGCTGGGTGCAGGTGGCGTGCCCACGGTTGAGCATCGACTGGGGATACGCCTTCTCGCGGCCGCTGCTAACGCCGTACGAGGCGTTGATAGCGTTGGAGGAGAAGGAGGACTGGGGGAAGGGCCCGTACCCGATGGATTACTATGGCAAGGAAGGGCTAGGAAGGACGAAACCAGTTACAGTACCATCTAACTAGAACAACATAGTACGACTGTCCATCCACTATTCACACCCGGATACTAGTAATAAGTAGGTAATTTGTATCGACTTGCATGCTCCATGGCCCCATGGCCCCATGCCCCCTGTCCCCGACACCCAGGTCCAGTTAATCACATGCAGACCTAGATCAGCCTAGCTCTCCCGCATCCCACGTGCTCCTGCGATAGCGCGGCTACCAACTGCAAGACCCGTAGTCAGACCCATTTCCCAACCAAGGCAGAGAGCTCCCCCATCCCAACCTCCACCCCAAACACCCTCCCACAAGAGCCAGCCAACCACCCCACCTCCCTCCCTTCTCAGTAAGCAATCCCTCAGGCAACCACCTCCTCACTCCCCACCGGCTCCGGCCTCGACGAAAACACAACCTTGTACTTCACCACCTCCACCACCTCCAACTCCTCCCCCTTCCCTTCCTCCCCCTCCACATCCCCATCCCCCCCTCCAACACCCCTCACCCGGGCTCCCCTCTCTCTTCCTAAAAACGGTCCACCGCTCCTCGGCAAGCTTTCTTCACTTCGCGCTAGCAGCCGGCGAGTTCGTGGCACAATATAACAGCTACGCATGTGTTTAATCCTAGCCAG
>NT_165982.1:1842227-1863334 GCF_000143365.1 Chaetomium globosum CBS 148.51
TACCCTCTAGATAAATTCCCGGCCTTACATCCCATCCTTCCTCATATTTTCATTAACGAATTCCCACAGAACACAGCTATGACCATCTCGCACAGCAAACGCTACAATGTAGTAATATCACACCCAATTCCCCCCCCCCCCCGCCCCTCCCCCACCCCATCCACAAACACCCCCCCACCTCCCCATCCCCCCCTCCAACCCCCCTCCCCCGGCTCCCCCTCCTCCTCCTCAAAACGGCCACCGCCCTCGGCAGCTTCTTCACCTCGCCCTGCAGCCGCTGGTTCTCGCCCACAAACAGCCACGCGCGCTTCATCCAGGCCGTGCTGTCGCCGCCAGGGACATAGTCGGGAAAGTGCAGGCGGCCGATGGGGATGGGGGGCGGGGGGGAGAGTGGTTGGGAGGAGGTGAGGGTGGGCGGCGTGGGGGGCAGGTTGATGGTGCCTTGGAGCTCGAGGAGGGCGAGCCCGGAGGGGGTTTGGAGGAGGGTGGGGAGGGTTGGTGGTGTTCTTGTTGATGGTGTGGGGGAGGTGCGGGGGTGGAGGGGAATTGGTTGGGTGGATGTTGACATTGTGTTTTCTATTCTTTTCCCTGGGAGTTGTGGTGGGCCGCCGAATTATGAGGTAGGTAGTGCGGGTGCGTTGCAGAGGTTGATGTTGAGGTGGCGGGTGATTAGGGGTTTTTCGGAGGGAAGGCGGCTGGCGGGTTTGGGTTCGTTGATGTTTATGCCGAGTGATATTGCGATATTGGGGTTTTATCGTTGAGTCGAGCATGAGCTTAAGGTTGATGAGAGCCACCTCAGAGTGATTTGATGTGTTGCGGCGGTTGTGGAAATGCCCCGCTTTCTGCATACCTATCGACAAGGACTCGACTTCAATCCTTCATCTTTCCCTTCAAGTGCCTCCCACATTCTCTGTCACTACGCGTACATGGCCGAGATATTGTAAGATATGTGAAATGGATTAAGCTGGTGTTGCATCCCACTGGCCAATGCCGGCTGTTTTCAAGCTCACATGAAATTCTGGCACCACCACCCTCGATATCACGGGAATGCTGTTGTTACTTGACGGGGTAATGAGGATGAACGGCCAAAACCATAAGGAGGTGGCCAAGTAGTGTACTTTCCACACCACTCTTGAGTTAAATATATTAACTATTTGAGAGTATTACCCTCCTACGTAAAATCTGCCAAGCGACAGAAGAACTCGGATGTCCAAAAAGACCAATTTCCCGAGATAGAACGCCAAAAACTGCCCAAAGCCCTCTCCCTAAACTCCAAGCCTAGTCCAACACCCGGCATGCCTTATTCGACCGAAAACCGATGGCTGACCTGGAGCACGTACGGGTCACCGCCCGGCCCAAACACCTGCTTCCCGAGGCGGCCCCATTCGGGGTGGTTGATGCCGTCGATCCAGTCCTGCACCTCAAGGACCGCGCAGCCATACTTGGGCACCATGCGAGAAGGGTCCTGGTTCTTGCCCGGGTCTTCAACATTGCGACGGGCGGCGCCGCCGGCGTCACTGGCGTCGCGGCCAACGCCCTGCGACGCCTTGAGCGGGAAGGACCCGTTCTGGCCGTTGCACGAGTACATTTGGAAGGCGTCCTGGTCCGAGTAGACGTCGAGCCGGATGCCGGACCACGCCGATGACAGGCTGGCGACGTAGCCGCCGTCGGCGCGCCAGTCGTGGGGGTCGGGTCGGTTGACTAGCCAGCAGTTATCTAGAATAAACGAGTTAATGTTTGCTGCTACAACGTAGGGAGGGGGTTAAAGAGGAAAGGGCGAGGGGCGCATACCATAGCCGGTGCAGTTGAACCCGCAGTTTCCGTGAATCTCCGGGTCGTTGAAGCTCTCACCGATCTGCTTCGGGGCGCTCCAGAAGTCGTTGACGGAGCCCTTGGCGTTGGCCTGGATGTCACCAGTCGGGATCAAGATGTTGTCAACCGCAACCCGTTGGCCGCTGTAGGGCAGGTGGAAGGTGTGGTTAAATATGGTGTTCGTCTCATCGTTGGCAAAGCCGTCCAGGTTCCAGTACGTGTGGCTGCTCAGCATGATGGGGGTCTTCTTGGTCGTTGCGATGGCCACCATCTTGGCCTCCCAGGTCATGTCGCCTAGCGTGTAAGTGACGTACGAGATGACCTCGCCGGGGAAGCCCTCCTTGCCGTCGGGGTCAACGATCGAGAAAGTGATGGACTGGTTGGTGTGAGAGACAATATCAAACTTCCTCCAGTCCCAGCCATCCACCCCGCCGTGCAGGGTGTTCAGGCCATCCGGGTGCTCAGCGGTGGGGTTCTCATTTGCCGTGATGTGGTATTCCTCGCCATCAATCTCGAAGGTGCTATTCTTAATCCGATTTGCGTAGCGGCCAGGAACGCTCCCAAGGTGAGGATGTGATTTATCCGTAGCATAGTCGGCGGCCTTGTCGAAACCCATCACAATATCCCGAGGGATACCATTCTTATCCTTGATGATCAAGTTGGAAATGGAACCTCCGTAGGGGATAAAGGCGGCGGAGATGCCTTCGCCGTAAATCCAGTACTTCCCATTAGCATCTGGATGATGAGCACCTGAATGGCCGGGGCCAGGTGTAGGAGTAGCTAGTACTCCATTGAGAAGTAAAGCCGCTCCGGGGAGCAAGCGTAACAGACCCATTGCGTTTTGGTATTGTCAGGACGACAAGGTCAGGGTACAGAATGGTGTAAGAAGTCGAGGAATGGGTCTAAGGGAGAAGACGAGCGGATGTTATAAGCTCAGTCCATCAGCGGGGCAATGCAAGTGAATTGAGGGTGGTGCATGTGCGAAGCTGCAGGTGAATACCACGGTAAACATGGGATGGACGTCACCTCCTGCACAATATCCGGGAACATGAACCCAGGTCCCGGACAATTGTGCTGGGGTATCTGCAGGACCAGATCAACTCGAGGTTCCTTCGTATGTCCTTGGTACCATGGACGGAATAATTCAATTTCTCCGTACATACAGCCTAGAAGCGAGCGACGGATATTCGTTTTGGTGACGGAAAGGCTGGTAAACGGCCGAGACTTCGGCCGGCTCGTGATGCTGTGGAACGGGGTTTGGTTAGCCTTGCACAAGAGAGGTGTGGATTGCCTCGGAAGCCTTCCTCTTCCTCTCATTCTCCGTTCTTGAGCGACACTGTTGGCGGCCCGGGCTTCTTGGTGGGCATGGTCTCGTGGTATCCCAGGAACAATCACTGCCAGGCTCCCAGGTTCTTCCACTGCAGATCCCATTACCTCCAGTCTCCCAAAGAGGCAGTTGGAGAGACAACCACGTTGCCCATGCAGCTCCCTGCCACTCGCTGCAAGCGAAGGTGAGGAGAAACCAATTGAGTGGCGGGTACCCACATCCTGTTTGTCTCCATCCGGGTTCATGGGTTTCAACTTACCCTTTTCCAATTGCGTCTCGGCTGAAGTGCCATGAAGCTCCGAGCAAAACGCCCGCTTTGGTGATGATTGTTTACCACTTGCAGTCCCGGAATGAGAGTGAGAGGTTCGGGCGAGACGTTAAACCGCGATTGGTGCGCGTGTGATTTTGGGGGAATGCGGGGTGAATCCACTCAATACCCTGTCAGCTCTGCCCTGTTGTCCCCAGCAAGCCAGCAGCCGAAGCTTGAATCGACGCCAAGGGTCGGGCTCTGGAGGTTGAAGAGATTCGATGGTGGGATTCCAGCAAAACACAGTTGCGTGGAGAGTGGATGAGTGGGTTATGGTCAATCATACAGAATTCCGAGGGGTCGGAAACTATGTTGCAGTCAGTAGAGCCTCGGGGTCACAGAATTACTACGACACCATCCTTGACAAAGCCCTTGATTCAACGGCAAGCTTGGGTCTTAGTCTCCCGTTTAAGGTTTAAGGCGCGTGGCGGGAATCAAAACGGCACCGGATAACTACAACGATGTTACAGCGCACAAGCGAGGCGAGTAACGGACGCGCTCCAATGGCAGATACATACGGCAAAAATTTAACCGTTCGGCAAGTCGTCGGTTGCTGTTGCCGGGCACGGTTGAGATCTCGCATGGAGAGAACCAAACACTCGTCAAATTCCAATCTGCTAACTCGCCAACCGCCAACCGCCCCCCCAGACTATCATTTACAATGCAAGCCAAGTCTCCCGTACAGAGCGAACACGCTCGCATTACGTATATATGCATCGCTTGCTCATGACCCAATCCTGACTCACCCCTATTCATGCATCGATCAAGTTCTCCTCCTCGGGCGCCGCCGTGTCCCTCGTGTCCTTGGTCGTCGCCTTGCCCTTGCCCTTGCGGTCCGCCGACGACCGCTGGTAGAACTCGCTGAGAATCTTGGCGGGGATACGGTTCAGCATATCCTTGCGGTAGATGCGCAGCAGACTCCACGCGAGATCGAGAGACTCGAAAATGGTCCGCGACTCGTACGGGCTCTGGCTAATAAAGGTGCGCTCAAACTTGTCGAGGAACTCGAGCGAGAGCTTGTCTTCGGCCGACAGAGCCTCCTCACCGACGACGGCCTTCATGGCGGCTGCGTCACGGCCGATGGCGTACTTGGCGTACAGCTGGTTGGACACGTCGCCGTGGTCCTTCCGCGTCATGCCCTCGCCGATGGCCGACTTCATGAGACGGGACAGCGACGGCAACACGTTGATGGGGGGGTAGATGCCGCGGTTGTACAGGCCACGGTCGACGAAAATCTGGCCTTCGGTAATGTAGCCCGTCAAGTCGGGGATGGGGTGTGTGATATCGTCGTTGGGCATGGTCAGAATCGGGATCTGCGTGATAGAGCCGTTCCGGCCCTCCACACGACCGGCACGCTCGTAGATGGTGGACAAATCCGTGTACATGTAACCGGGGAAATCTGCGGCGACCGGGAACTTCTTCGCGAGCGGACGACACTTCGCGGAGGGCGTCACAGTACGAGGAGAGATCGGTGAGAATGACGAGGACATGCTTTTCGAGCTGGTAGGGCGTAATACTCGGCAGTTGTGAGGGCGAGGCGCGGCGTGATAATACGTTTCGATACTGTTGGGTTTGTTAGCAAAGGCTACAGCGGCGAGAAACACTAAGGACGTACGTAGGGTCGTTGGCAAGGTTGAGGAAAAGGGTTTTGCGCTCCAAGCTGCCGTTCTCTTCGAAGTCGCGAGTGAAGAACCGGGCAGTTTCCAGGTTGACACCCATAGCCGCGAAGACGATCGAGAAATTATCCTCGTGGCCGTCGTGGACACCCTTGTTTGTGACGCCCTGGCGCTGCACCAACCCGGCCTGCCGGCAAATCTGGGCGGCGATTTCGTTGTGCGGGAGACCGGCGGCGGAGAAAATGGGGATCTTTTGGCCGCGCGCAATCGAGTTCATGGTGTCGATGGCCGAGATACCGGTCGAAATCATTTCTTCCGGGTAGACCTGCACTGTATAAGTCTTGAGCTAATAGCGTATAAAGAAGGCATCCTTACCCGTGAATAGGGGTTGATAGGGCTACCGTTGATATCCAAGAACTCCTCGGCCAGCACCTTGGGACCCTTGTCGATCGCACGACCCGAGCCGTCGAAGATACGCCCCAACATGTCTTCCGACACGCCGAGCTTCAAGCTCTCCCCGGTAAACTCAACGCGAGTCTATTCCCTTATTAGCTGCGGTTTGCCATCTTTCGTTGGTCGCGCCCCACCTTCTTGACATCGACGCCCGAAGTGCCTTCGAAGACCTGGAACGTGCGTCAGCAACCCCCGTCGTCGAATGGTGATGTCGGTGATTCTACCTGAACGACGGCCCTGGTTCCTATAAAAGTCGTCAGTCACTATGAGCACGAGGACGATCATCTATGGATGCCTACCTCGGGTTTCCAAGACCTGACCGGATCGCTGCGTCCCGTCGGGGAGTGTGAGGGTGACAATCTCATTGTACCTAGGGTTTTTGACCTGAGAAAACAATCAGAACAGCGTATTACCCCTTGTTCCAAAAAGGGCGGCTAACATTGTCGAGGATGACGAGGGGCCCGTTGACACCGCCGACAGTGTTGTAGCGGATCCTCGGCGTCACCCGGTACGATGACGGGTCCCGGGGGTCGCTCATTGCGATTAGTGAATTTGGGTGGTTTTCGGGGTACGCAAGGATATAAAGGCAGCGCCTATGTAGCCAAACGGACAAGCGATGCGAGAAATCGACGGCAAGATGGGTTGCGGAGCGGTTGTTGGCGTTGGGGGATAGGAGAGCTGCAGCGCAAGCTCCAAGTTGGACGAACACCACGACCAAGGTCACTACTGTGCCCCGCATTAATCCCTACGGCACAGCCACATGTTCCAAACCAACGGAGGCACAGCTACGGCGTTTAATGCTAGGCAGAGCCTGGACCAAACCTTTGCTCGGGGGGTCGTTTGAAGAGTTGCTCCTTCATTTCCCACAGTAGCGATTTCGAAATCCTTTCATAAGGGGCTGGGGGGTTTTGGCCGTAGCTTGAAAGGCTTCGCGCCGCCATGTTGAACAGTGCGCCCACCTCTCCCATCGAAGGGCGTTACCCCACCGCCTGGGTCTCCAAAATGTGGGCTGTGCATTGTTTTGGCCGGGCGGCCAGGAAAAATTGGTAAGCTTCAGTCTTCAAGGAGCTTTCAAGTTTCTCTCCTTTGCAAAAGTGCATCACCACCAGTGCCAGCGCCAACCTACCGCCATTCAAGATTCACAGAAGTAACTTAATGCGATTGTACCACGCTTTCTAAGATTTGCCTTTCAAGGCTTTGCTGCTTAATTCCTCAACCCGACTCGACGATGTCGTCCATCTACAATCTTGAACCGCAACCGACCGCGTCGGCCGTCATCCACACAACACAAGGCGAAATCGCGATTGAACTCTTTGCGAAACAGACACCTCTGACGTGCCGCAACTTTCTACAGCTGAGCCTGGACGGATACTACGACAACACCGTTTTCCACCGTCTCGTCCCCGGATTTATTCTCCAGGGTGGTGATCCGACCGGCACCGGACATGGAGGAGAATCGATATACGATGGCGGCGCATTCGGTGGCGACCTGGATCCATGGCCGATGGATCAACGCAAAGGGCAAAACGCCGGACCGATGGGAGTGGGCTTCCGGGATGAATTTCACTCGCGATTGAAGTTCAATCGCCGCGGTCTCCTGGGTATGGCAAACGAGGGTGTTCCCAACAGTAACGGGAGCCAGTTCTTCTTTACCTTGGGCAAATCAGAGGAACTAACAAATAAGAACACCGTGTTTGGCCGTGTGGCTGGTGATACCATCTACAACTTAGCCAAGATGGGCGAGGCGGAGGTAGCAGAGGGCACCGAACGCCCTCTGTACCAAATGAAAATCATCCGCATCGAAATCCTTATCAATCCGTTCGATGACATGAAAAGGAGAGAGAGGAAGGTGCGGCAGCAGGTACCACAGCCGGCTCCCGCAGAAAAGAAGCAGAAGAAAAGAAAAGGAGGCAAGCAACTGTTGAGCTTTGGAGACGAGGAAGGTGATGTCGAAGATCTTCCAATCGCCAAAAAGGCCAAGTTCGATACACGGATTGTGATGGATCTGGACGAAGAGCCCGCCCAGAAAGCGATCCCCGTGAGGGCGTCTGTCAAAAAAGAGAAGAAAGCACTGAAAAAGGAGGCGCAGGACTCAGGAAAACGCCCGGCGTCACCGCGGAAGGGCTCCGAGGCCCCGGAACCGGATCTGGTGTCAAATCCAAAGCCGCCACAACCTAAGACGTACGGCAGTGAAAGGTCCAGTCCTGAGGCCGTAGAGCCCCCGAAAAAGTCTCTTCTGGAACGGACCAACGAAGAAATTGCCGCGGTCAAGGCATCAATGAAGCGGACAATTCATGCAGAACCTGTCAAAGAAAAGATGAAGTCGTCGCTTGAGTTGATGGTGCCAGAGACATCAACCCGGGGGCGGAAGCGTCGGCCTGGGGCAACGAGCACAAGGGAGGAACAAGAAGCCCTCGCGTTTCTAACAGCATTCCGTTCAAAGCTGGAACAGGCGCCTGCGGAGAAAAAGACGTCTCAGCCCATGATCGCTGAACCTGGAGAGGAAGGCACGCAAGATGAGGAACCAGAAGTGTGCGACCTGCATTTCATTGCTAACTGCCAAAGCTGTAAGGCCTGGGATAAGGAGGACCAGGAGGAAAGCGATGACGAAGGCTGGATGTCTCACACATTGAGCTTCGCAGCTGATAAATTGGGCAAAGACTTGAGTTATCGAAAGAAGGCCGAAGAGGAACTAGTTGTTATTGACCCGCTCGAAAAGGCTAGAACTCTCAAGGAGGATAAGAGGGCAACAAGGGATGCCCCCTCTGGAGGGTCTTCTCGGGCCTGGGACAGGGATCGCGGTCGCGATAGAGATAGGAGCGGCCGCTGAGGTAAAAGTAGCGTATTGGATGTAGTTCGAAGCTGCCGTAGAGGTACTTCTGTCTTTGAGATACCCAGAGCAATTCCAAATGTGCGCCTAGAACTTTCCCATTGGATACACATGCCATGCAACATCTCTTTTGATATTTTTACATCAAGTACCTTAATTCCCAGGTGCACCTTCTTGCCCATGTATGTGTGTGAGTAAGGTAAAATGCCATGCCATAGACCCTAAGGTACCGAAGTATTTTTGACGTCACCGCACTCTCAACTGGCCCACTCCGAGTCCATCAACTCCTCCGAAGAGGTTCTCTCACAGCAGTTCAAGCGCGGAAGCTAAAGTGGGGCATCAAACATCATCCTTTTTCGGCACTTGAACTAGCTGAATTTGGCCCAGACCAGCCACTCAAGGTTGGAAAACTCAACTACGGTTGCCTGATTAATATCGCAGTCAGATTAAGAGAGTGAGATTCGCTCATTGTCCAAGCAGTGAACTGTGTTGCCTTTTTGGTCCAGCGCCGTTGCGTGTTATCAGTGTACCCCGCATGTGGGTCCCGAAGAATCGCGGAAAGTGATTGGCTTTGCTTTTTGCCAAGAACAAAAATCGCTATGATCGAGATCGTATCAACAGGTAGCCTACCATAACGGTGCGAGAAGTCGCAACCGCCAACCAAACCTTCTCGTGGTCAGTCTGGACTAAAAATTTCCGTATTCTCCCAATTCCCGCGCAACAAAACGGCCTCGGCCCCGATCACCTACTATCATCCGAGAGAATTCCTCGCTTTTTGGGCTGAAGGAGCTTCTCCATACATAGCAGCCACCCCTGACCGCTGTATCTGTCCGCCAACCGGAAACAAGCCGTCGCGAACCTGTGCTCTGAGACCAACGCGCATTGTTCAGATCGCTTCGAGGGACCAGCGCCCACAAGTTCCATTGAACATTGCATCCGCGGGACAACCCGTATGGCCCCCTTGTTCTCGTGCGGCGACTAAGAAGCGAATCCCCGTGATAAAGAATACATTGCGCCTTTCTCAACGAACAGTCTCAGCGGGCTTGTCGCGCCGTCACGAAGCATCTCGAAGCACAGGCTCAGTGCTTAGTTCTAACAAACATTGCATTGAACTGCGGAAGGAAGATCAGGGATATATAGTGCTGGTACATACCGTCCAAATCTGGGAAGAATAACGCTCGCCACCGCAACCCGCACCTCCACCGGCGTCGACCGTAATTTCCGCGACGCGATATCGAGTTCATTGGAAAACGTCGACCATCTAAGGACCCGAAACCGAGCCCTGGCGCCGTGCTAGATCGAACGATTACCGGACGAACACGGCATTGCGGTATCGAACAGCTACCTGTTTCCGGGCAACCCGTGCCGACACGCTTCCGACCGTTGCTGACAGCCCGGGTCGTCTCCACGTCGGTCCCAGCTAGTCAAGCATACGCTCGCCAGTGTTATGTCGTCGCCTAATCCGAGAAAACGACCTGCTCCAGGCCCGCCCCCCATGGCACCGCTACCCCAGATACCACAATCGTTTTCCCCAGTGCAGTCGGATCCGATGTTTCGGTGGAATGGTGTGGAAGGAGGCAGCTTTGGTGATTCCGGAACCCCCGGCATGAACTCCTTCGCCGCAATGCTCCCGACAGCGACCCCTTACGGGCAAACAATCCCGGCATCTTCAAACGCCCTCGCACGGCGACAGAACAGCCGGGCGCTAGTTCCCACAGCCCCGAGGACCCCGTTTGACCGCGGCTCTGACGGATGGAGCGGATACGGCGAAGACCCGGCCTACCTTCAACAAACAAATCCGGGTTCGGATGAGCACGACAACGTCGAACGGCTCGAGGAGATGGCCCAAAGGGCAAAGAGGGAAGCGCAGGCAAAGAGAAAACAGATACCACCCTTTGTCCAGAAGCTTAGCAGGTATGTCCGTATTTGTTCCTCTCCGTTGAAACACGCGCTGACATGATGTAGTTTCTTGGACGAATCGAGGAACACCGACTTGATTCGCTGGTCTGACAAGGGCGATTCGTTTGTTGTCCTGGACGAGGATGAGTTCGCCAAGACACTGATCCCCGAGCTCTTCAAACACAATAACTACGCCTCGTTCGTGCGGCAGCTCAACATGTACGGCTTTCACAAGCGTGTGGGACTGTCTGATAACTCAATGAAAGCGAGCGAGAGGAAGAATAAGAGCCCAAGCGAATATTACAATCCGTACTTTCGCCGCGGCCATCCTAACCTCCTATGGCTGATCAACAAACCCAAGAGCGGCAACAGCAAGAAGAAGGGGAAGAAGGACGAAGTCGATGTTGAGAGCGAAGAAGAAGGGGTGGAGGAAGCCTATAGCGCACCGAATCTCGCGGCTCCCCAGGCAGCTAGAGCATCTGTTTCCCACGAACTCAGCCCCTTGCAGAGGAAGGACTTGGTGCAAGTCAAGTCACAGATTGAGAGGATCCAGCAGCAGCAGGTTGCTATCTCCAACATGTTGAATAAGATGCGTCAGGATCAGAGCCAGCTCTACCAGCAGGCCCTCCTCTTTCAGAACATGCACGAGCGCCACGAGAACTCGATCAACGCCATACTCAACTTCCTGGCCAACGTATTTAGAAAATCGTTGGAAGAGCAGGGTGGGGCGCAAACAGTACAAGATCTTCTGGCAAGTATCATACCGAATGGTCAAGGACACCCTCAAACGCAAATCTCTCCAACCAGCGGCGTCGTTGACCTCGGCGGATTCGTCAACCAGCGGTCTCAAAACGTCAGCACGGCAGGCACTCCGAAGCGACAACCACGTCTGTTACCCCCGATTCCCCACCCTCAAGCAACAAAAGCGAGCACGCTACCAAGTACCTCCGCGCCCCCACCAGCACCACAAGCTTCGCACCAGGCCCCCCAGATGGGGACGGTTACCGAACTCTTCGACACCTCGCCTGCGGACACAACTTCCCCATCTTACATTAAGAACGAGCTGCGGAGCAACCCTCAGGAAGGCATGATGAAAATTATCCAAGACACCAATGCCGTCAACAACACCTCTGGGTTCGACCTCCCTGACGTGGCCGCCAAGACCCCCGCGAGCATGAGCGATGACCAACGTGCACAAATGCTCAACATCATGGCCGGGAGTAACCCAATCGCCACAACAGCGACGACAGCAGTCAACGGAATCCCTGCCGTCAGCCCGACCGCGTCTGTACCGCCACCGACAACATCGCCCGTCGCGCCGGACGTCTTGCCCCTCCCCTCGAGCCTGTCCTCCCTGCAAATGCCGTCCCTGCACGAAATCCAGAGCACCCAAGCCGAGCTGGACGCCCTGCAGCGCCTGCAGACCGAGCAGGCCGACCAAATCGATGCCCTGACGCACCTACTGGGGCCGCTCAGCCCAGCAGGCCGCATCCCCGGGCTAGACGAAAACGGGAATCCCAACACCAGCTACTTCGATAGTGTCGTCGACTACGACCAGTTCCTTCACAACAGCGCCTTCTCTGATCCGACTTTCGAAGCCCGGGGGCTTGGGATGGGATGGGCATGTCGGGCGCGGCTGATGGGACGGATTTCAACTTTAGCTTGGACGATAATTCTGTGGGTGACTATCTCTCCGGTAACGGGGGCGGGGGCGTTGGCGGGGTTGTCGGCGGTGGTCGCGCGGGCGGTGGTGCTGGTCAGGCCGGGGACGGTGGTAATGCGGGGTTTCAGCCGGGGCGAGTCTTTGAGGCAACGTCGCTGAACAATACCCCTAGCCCGGCCGGCACTGAGGAAATCACCAGGGCGGACCTTGACAGCCCGGACAGAGGCGCCAAACGGCGGAGGAAGGATTAGTTCCCCCTCAACCCTGCTTGGGGTACCCTTCGGGGAATCGCCTAGGCAGTATGTAGTTACGAGAGGGAGATTAGCTAGGGGACGGCTCTCCACTCTTTTGGTTTTGTTCGTTGTTCGGTGGTTGGGATGGTTGGCGGGTCTGCGGCTATCGGGAGAGAAGGAAGTGGAAGGGTGTATGGGCGGTGGGGTTGGCTGGTTGCACAAACACATTTCGAGATATCCTCTGTTCTGGTGGGTGGGCTTTTATTATTCCTTTCACTTACATGGCCTTGTGCCCGGATTCGAGAGAGCTGCGAGGAGATGCTGTCCTTCGATAAACCTTGGACGGGGCTGGCGAAGTTCAACCACCCTATTCTCACACTTAAGATGAGTGGGAATGTTTACGACTTCATGACGAAAGTTGATAGCGAATCAAGAGCGCATAGAAGCAGCATCAGGTTGTGTCGCTATTACTGGGAATTGCGTGCCACAAAGATCTTAATTAATTGTTTATCCTTCGACCCGTTAAACAAACGTACCGCTCCATGTTTGCCTTCAACCCAAATCAGCCCCCTACTCAACTCCAATCTCAAGTCCGGGCGCCCTTTGTGAACGCGCCTTACCCAACAACAGGCCGCCGAAGTTAAAGGCCAAAGCCCCAAGGGCATCCCCACGTAGCGCTGCCATCGTTCTTCAGGCTTAAGCCAACCAATTGGGCCTTTGGCTGCCAGGGCTCGCCATGTGAGCCCAAATAAGCATGGTCAGTGTTCGCAAGGCCTTGCGCCCATCCCACGCGGCGGAGCCTTTCCCCTTGACTAACGTCACTGCATCCCACCTACCGGCATGGTATGTAGGGTATATAGGTATGTAGGTCGCTGACATGGCAGCGCGCATGTAATCCTCCATTATTCGCATCCTCATAAACCTCCAAACAGGCTCGCCCACCTCACGCCGCCAACGGATTAGCGTGCACCGTCACCCTCTCGATGCGCACGGGCTCGAGCGGCCTATTCTTCTTGTCGACCTCCACAGCCTCGATGCGCGCCAGGGTCGCGAGGCTCTCATCGCCCAGCAGCTTGCCAAACACGGTGTTGATGCCGTCGAGGTGGGGCGCCGCCGCGAAGGTCACAAAGAACTGGCTGCCGTTGGTGTTGGCGCCCTTGTTGGCCATGCTGAGCACCCCGCGCTCGTGGTGCCGCAGGCCCGGCCGGATCTCGTCCTCGAACGTGGGCCCGTAGATGGAGCGCCCGCCCTTGGGGTTGTCGGGGGGGTTTGGGTTGGCGGGGGCGCCGGTCTGGGCCATGAAGGAGGGGATGAGGCGGTGGAAGGGCGAGGCGTCGTAGTAGGAGGATGCGCAGAGGGCGAGAAAGTTCTGCGAGTGCGGGGTGTTAATGCGCGCGCGAGGTTGGGAAGGGCCTGCGTTGGTCTGGCTGGGGGTGCGTTGGAGGAAACGAGGGAATGCGACTTTACCTCTGCAGTTTTGGGGACGCTTTCACAGAACACCTCGACTTTGAGGTCCCCGTGGGTAGTGTGTAGCGTCACCGACATGATGGGTAGCTGCTGCGGATGTTTTTGGTGTTATTGGTGGTTCATGTTTTTTTTTTTTGGTTATTTGGGGTTGATCATGGGGAAAGCAAGCCAAGGTGTTCTGGCCCAAGCCGTTGACATCAGAGAGAAGCTTGGCGTTTCCAGCTGGAGCTATGGCCATCGCAAACCATCTCAGCTTTCGAAACTTACGAAGTACCTCTTCGGAGCTGAATACAACTTCCAGAGGTATCATTACCATCCCTAAGGTACACTAAGCCTAAGTCGAATTGCATTTTATTATGGGTTAGGGTCAATGGTAAATACCTAGGTACCTACCTATGAAAGGGATGTGCTTCTCTGTGTTCAACTCTGTCCGTCTCCCTCATGATGAGACGCATTGACGGTGGTACCGCCGTCGAAAGTTCATCTGGCAACCTGTACTAAGATTCTCCGTGGCCATGTGTAAAGCCCGTTTAAGATATTACACGCCAAATACCCACCTTCGTCAACTGGCTGTTCAGGATTCGGGAAGACAGAAGACCGAGTCAGCCGCACCTACAGGTTACTGAGGCATGCATCACATGGGCAAAAAAAAGCCGAACTTTCAAGTTGTAGATGTTGACCCAACCTCGTCTTTAGAGACGAAAGGAAAACGAACCGAGGGTCGAACGAAACCGTGTTCGCTTTGACTACTTGCTTTTTTTTTCTCGATATTTTTCTTTGCTTCTTTTACTTCATTCCTCTTCTTGATAATCTGCTTTCCTTCCGAATTCGTCTTTTTTTGGCCGGAAGGTGGATGTTTCAGGACTCGATGCGAATGCGACATGGAAGAACCATCATTTCCTCTGTTTCTGTTTGTGGGGTATAGCGGGGTATCTTTGGGGCGGTCCCCACAAGCTGTCAGGGGTCCCTGCCGCCATCGCAGGGCTTTGTTGGATGACCTGCATGTTCCCAGGCATCAAAACACCAGCGCAAGGCTGCCACCTCACGGGAAATCTGTTTTCTTCACCGATCCTTTGCATCGCTGGCCTTCTCTTCGGCGGTCATTAAAGTTGGAACCCACACCATTCATTTAAAGCTCGATGAGCTTATTTATTTCCCCACCGCATGGAAGTCTCGCCCATCGAACCTGTAACCTCGGCCGCCGACGGTATTCGTGCCTACCTACTGTGTAAGGAGCTGGGAAGCCCTTCCCTGTAGGGCTGAGCCAGTTGGAGGGGGGATTGGTCGCCCGGAATAACATCCGTCCCTGCGCATTCATTTCCTGATCAGGCAGACCCTGTATGTACTGTGCAAGCTGTCAAAGCATTTTTATTATTTTTCCTGGGATGAACGCACAAGTTGCTTTGAATGATAGCTTCTTTGGGGGCAACTGACCCATTTTATGTTGTTGTCCTAGGTGTCGTACATCACACAGGCCCACGATTTGCAAGGGGAGCGCAACTGCTGTAACAGGGCCGAATCCCCCAAAGTGACCCTCCAATCCCACAACGACGGCCAAACGGCCAAATCCAACGGGACAAAGACCTCAGCGGCTCGAGAGGCAATGCCATTCGGCCCCCATAGTCCCCCTCTCGGCAGCGACCTACCTTGCCATTCCACTGCGACCTCAGCCAGACCTGCAGCTAACGCTACCGGACATCGGTAATCCGAGCGTGCTGCGTAAGACAAGCACGACAGGCTCCGGCCTGCCCACCCCACGAGGATCCGTTTTCACGACGACATTGAACGGCGGACTTGGAGTTGGCACAACTCTCGATCGCAGCCCCATACGGATCGCCGAGGCCGATGCCAATGTAACTAACTAATGCCCATGTCCGCACGGCGCAAACAATCTTATCGATACAGCGCCGACGACACATCCAAGAACCCCTCACCCCAAATTGACGACCTTCGGCCCCAACACGGCAGGCAGCCGATCGCAGTCCTGTGGGCCATCCATCGATGACCGGCGAAGGCCATTGCGCCCGCCTTAAACTCCGCTAACGACGACAACAACTACGACAACTCCCCGTCCTGATCGAGATCTTGGCAATCGCCGCTCCGGCGTCATCTCCATAATGAATGCGGCAAATGCCCCTGCGACCGTGAGGATATCCGGCCCACCAAACAGTAGCTTCCTGGTGGGCTACCCCGGTATCTCCGCGACTCTGGTAGGTCACGCATTCTTTTGTTTGCTTTCCAAGATCGCATGTAGATTGCGATACCGGATGCCTCATATTGGAACGACCGCGCAATTGCGCCGTTGCAAAATGGCCGCGCATGTTCTCGTGCTAATTCTGACTGTTGCAGCCTAGAATCGTTGGCAAAGTCGAAATCCGCCCCGGCGCAGGCTTCTCAGCACCCGTGAACGTTTCCATGGTGCGCATCTGTCTTCAGCGACGCGAGACGATACATCCGGCCGCCGAAAATGTTGCAAAACGACACCTTGGGACGCCGCGACGGGAAACAGTAGATTTGGTGGGGAAGGAGGTGCTACTCTTTCGATGCGTGTCGGGAAAAGAGGCGGAGAGTGTGATCGCGATGGACCTGCCATTTCAAATATTCATTCCGTTCGGGCGCAGCGGCGAAGAGACGAACCGCCGGATCCCCCCTGCAAGCATACAACTACCCAGCCGAATCGCCGAGACATATTACGAGCTCGTAGTCACCGTCCAACAGGGGTCCAGCATGCAGAACCGCTATACTTTCCCCATTCCGCTCCAGCGGTACGACACCCTCTCGACCTTCGGCATGTACAACCGACCAGAAACGAGGGCGGCAACGGCGGACCATATAGTGACTCTAGGCATATCGCTTCCAAAATGGAGCTACGGACCCCTCGACCCCATCACAGTCTATGTCAAGCTCTCGCCGAACCCGGACTACCTTAACAAAGCGAAAAGGGTGACGATCCAGAAGCTCACTCTCACCATCGAGGAGGAGATTACATTCAACCCCGAAGGAGACGAGCCAACGAAGAAGATCAACAAGATCGCCAAACACACCCAGGCCGTGGGGACGAAGATGCCCGAGACCGGCTATATCACCAATCTAGGGCTCGTCCTCCCGGCCCGAGACCTAAGAGATCCGGACGGCATAATAAAAAGGGGCAAGCCCGCATTTCCCATGTACGAGGTGACGAGCTTCTCGACGACCTCCACATTATATAAAGTTGAATTCTTTTTAAGCATCAAGGTGCGACTTCTCCGGATGAGTTTTCTCGCTCTTTTTTTCTCACAAGTTCTAGGCCCACATGACTTCCGCTAGAGATATCACATTACGCCAGCCGATCGTGGTATGCCCGATGGACCAACAGGCCTGCAAAGAGGAGATGGATGCCATCGAACAAGCAGCAAAGGACGCATCTCATGTCGATCCCAACAACCCCATTCTTCCAGATCGAACCATCATCCTAGCCACCGAGAGAGAGGCGATTCGGCATCTTGGGCTATGTGAGGTTGGGGGGGTAAAAAAGATGCTGATCGAGTGATCTTGTGAGATAGACAACACTTGAATGGAAGTGGGACGATCCAGGCAACACACAGCGTCGATTTGATGGCTAGAGCATGCCGTTCGCCCTCCGAGACCGAAAGTGTTCGCCACACGTCGATCATCCAAGCGAGACGACTAATCCACCCAATCGAAACTCTGGATAACACATACCGTCAACTGGCCTTTGGGCCGTGGCTTGTTCGTCCCGATCTTTCGAGCGCTGCGGGCGTCTAATGAGCTTCTCAACAAACCAATCCGGCACCCTCCTCGCCATGTTCGCAGTATGGTCTTGAATGACGGAACTGTAGATCAGGCGACGACACGTTGAGTAAAGCGGGAGGTGGGCTATGCACAATGGTGCCGCGTTGTTGGGTAGACAAACGGGCTGGTAGACGATGAGCCAGACCTGATAGGCTTTTTTGCCTCAGCATGGAGGAGAAGAACCATGTGTGATGCTTAGGATAGGAACGGTGCGATGCTCTAATCATCCAGTTGACTAGCCATTTGTGGGTAGGGGGTATATTGGGGCTCGGGTGAGGGGGCATTAGGATGGCTATGGTTACGCGTGGGGGGTCACTGGCGGCCGTGTTCCCAGTCGTTAGGGTAACTGGACTAAACTACATCCGCGGAGACCTAAAGTACGCACCACAATTTTATTCAGCCTCGAGACAATCCTCCATTAGAAATCCATATGTTGTGAATCGACACTCCTGCTAACTACCAGAGACGCCAGTCGCCTCACAGCCGCGAAGAAATCACTTCATGAGATCAACATTCTTGATATCGGTATTCTTTACATGTCTGCGCAACATCCTCTCCGTTATCCCTCATTATCTTTCTATCAACATTCTTAATGTCAGTGGAATGAGCAGCGAGCTGCATCGCAGTAATCCCTTACACGCCCCCTCTCGGCTAGCGCCGATACACTCCAATACAGATTTGGACAACTATAATGGGATTCGTCAACGGCTAGTCGAATGGTTAGTCAAACGTATATGATAAGTCTACCAGTATGCTAGTTCAATATCAAGCTCGAGGAGTAAAACTACCATACAATGATAACTGTTTGGATATTGATAATTTTCTGCTTTCTTTGTAAACTGAACGACGTCTCACATCTGTGGTTACAAATTCCGTACTGAGGGCGGGTACCGTAAACGAGAAGCAACGGCAACAGAGCACGCGAAACTCACATACCGTCACCATACAATGCCTTTAGATTCGTGATTATGGTAGTATATACTCTTCAGACACCACTTGTCATGTTAGCCCTCCACGCTCCAAAGGCACATTGTAGGTTGCGCTTCCACATCAACCTTTGCTGTCTTGGATATTAACCTTCCGCGAAAACTACGGGCTCGCCGTTCTAGTTGCTAGTTGTTTCATGTTAGCAGAAGCATGGGGATGTCAACAAAGGGCAAGCAAACAACAAAAAGAAAAAGGAGCAACAAAAACATACAGCACCGAGGATTCGCTGGTCGTCACCGACCCAACTACTAGTTCGGCCCTTGCGAGTTTCACTAGGGGAGAGCGGACGGGATCCCGTGTTTTCTGGCAGGTATGGCCGTATGTGATAGAAAGGAGTTCGAGTTGTGGGTTATGTAGCCAGAGCCAGAGAGTGGGTAAGGAGAAGGTCCGAGGGTGGAAAAAAAAATGTGCCCCTGGAACATCAGCGTCGACAACACTAGACGTAGTGGTGAGTCAATTTGCACAACATCTACTACCTATTATATTGAGTCCAAGGTTGTAGATATTATGTAGTGTTCTATCCACTGCTTGTATTGTGTTGAAGGATCGAGGAAACTCTCAAAACTCAGCTGAGTAAATAATCAAACTCAGCGTATAACCCTAACCCTATTTGCTGAAAGCATCAGCAAGAAAATCAACCTTCTTCTCAAGTGGAATCCCCTTCAACCTTCGCTCTTCTCCTCAAAGTCCATTCTGCAAGATTTGATCGAAGCCTATTTGTTAAATATTACATTTCAAGAGCTTCACCACCAAATCTTTGCCCCAATTCTCCTCCACCGCAACCGGCGAATTGTACATAACCCGCGCGACCGCATCCCCACAACGTGAACCATCAGTCACCACGAAGAACGCTATCAAGCCCGCCGATAACGAAATATATCAACACCCGCCAGAGCGTCCACTCGCCGCATACCAAACCTTCAAGAAAAACCACACAAAGTACCACCACCGCCCGCCCATCATGCCCCTCGACGACGACGACAACCCCGCCCTCGCCCCGCCAGCACCCTACCTCTCCTCCGCCCTCCCCGCGGACACGGCCACGGCCGCAGCCCCCGCCGCCACAGACGACCTCACAACGGAGGACCTGATCGAAGACGAAGGGGCGGCGTCGCAAGACTTCCGGGCGTTTGCGGCCGCACTGCAGTTCCGCAAGACGGCGGGGGTGTCGGCGCAGACGATCCGCCGCGGCGAGAAGGACTTTGAGGCGCACGGCACGCGCGCCCAGGCCGACGCCCTCGAGCAGAGCCGCGGGGCGATGCGCGATGTGCTGTCGTATACGCGCGTGCATGCGGCGGGGAGAGGTGGGAATTTGGCGAGGGGATGGTATTTCCCCGGTTGGTGGGAGGGGTATAGGGAAGAGGAGGTGGAGGAGGGGAAGGAGGGGGAGAAGAAGCCGTTTGGGTTTGTGAGGGAGAGAGTGGTGGTGTTGGAGGGTTCGTCGGTGGCGAGCCAGGCGCTGGGGAGGGCGGTCACGGGACAGGCGAAGGACAGGCCTGCGAGGGGGAGGGATTGGTTGTTGCCGGAGGAGGCGTTGTATCTGGTTGAGAGGGGTTCGTTGGACCTGTGGTGGCCGTTGAAAGGGTTGGAGGAGCTCTTTCCCCCGGATGGGACCGCGGAGGCTGTGAAGGAAGACGGCGAAGAGGACGACGAGGACGACGAGGTGGATGAGTACGACGTTGGTTTTCCGCTCAGTCTCCAGGCGGCCTATGCACTCCTCATCGGCGAAGACGGCGAGCGAGGCAAGATCAGCCTCCAAAAATTCCAGGTCTATTCGAATCTCAAACGATGCGGCTACAACATCCTACGAGCGCCGCCCACCGTCAACCACCCCACCACGAAACCAGCAACGACCACCCCTTTGGCAATGGTTCGCCTCACTCCTCACCGCGACCCCCCACCATCCTCCCTACGGCCCGTTAGTCAAACCAGGCCTCTACCGCTCCTACGCCTCCATCTACCGCCAAATGGCCCTCCTCCCCCGCCACATCCCATCCGCAACCCCAACCAACCCCCCACCCGCCACGCGCGACCCCTTCACAATCCACTTCCACGTCTGGAAGTCGGCGCAGAAATGGACCAAACTCCGACACCCACCACCGGACTTCCAGCTCGCGGTCGTCGACGCGCAGGCCTCGTCGGTCCCGACCGGCGCCGAGATCACCGCCCTGCTGGGCGCTACCCCGCCGGCGCCCGGAAAGCCGGAGTGGACCGGGCCCGGGCGCATCTACGCGCGCCTGAAGCACGGCTACCGCAACGTGCTGGTCGCCGTCGTCGATCACGGCGTCATCAACTATATGCGCTTTGCCGAGGGTACGTTTGGGGCGGATGAGGTGTATGGTCGGTTTGATTTCCCTGGTGGGGGTGGAAGGGGCGATGGGAAGAGGGGTGGGGGTCGGACTCTCGGAAAGGGTCGGACATGTTTAATAAGAGAGAATCGGGTCAAAAAGGTGGGTCAGTGTAGATATGTTGTAGGGAGGTGATATGATAACCTGTACCCGGTAATGAAACAACGGGGGTCGCCGGAAACAGCAGGGATAGTCGTGGAGGAAAGTACAACAGTCTAAGATATGAAGAACGGGATGAGACGTTTGTCAAACATAATCTGATCACTGATAGTGGTGGCTATCGTTGAGTGGTTTTGCCACGCGGCGACCACAGCCCTGCACCTAGTTCACTCGGTACGCTAAGCACACGAGCTCAACCGTAGCAAAAATGCCT
>NT_165982.1:1863434-1929630 GCF_000143365.1 Chaetomium globosum CBS 148.51
CACGTCATTATAGACTCAGTTATTCGTGTCCAGTTTTGACATCGGGCATCCTTACCTCTTGTTTCTGATCTTTCTACTGTGTCGTTGTGCTTGTAGTGTTTTGGTTGCATTGCCAATCCGAAACATCCTGGGTCGTTGGTTACAGGCAATCAATCACTCACTCCTGACAGCCACGGATGTTCCTCGTATTCAACCCGGGTTTTCTGTCATGGCGCCTTGTTTGTCATACGTGATACGCACCTTAGCCCGAGTCACACAAAGGTAGGGGAGCAAAGCGCTCGAGTACAGGGTGTCTTGTCTCCCAGGTCATGGCGACTGAAGACGCCATATTTGCGGTGGTTGACGGCATAGGTTCCATGCTTGGATGAGGTGAGGTAACAAGGCTAGCTTGTGACGAAGGATTTCTGCGGTTCCCGTTGGTTTGTTCTTGGTTGGAGAGTCTGGCCAAGCAACCCATTGTGCATATATTTTGGCACCTATCGTTTGTTGGCTCGGCGTGGGACTCTCACATAATGGGAAAATGTGGCGTCGGTTTGTCCCAGCATTTTGGGCTGGTGATCCTCGCTGGCTTGCGCTTAGCTTGCGCTGAGCTTGCACTTGCTTCATTTTCACCCAACAAATCCAAGTCAAAGAAAAAACAGTCATAAGAGGCGGCACACCCCCAGCAACGTCGATATTGGAGAAGTAGCTGCGTTATGCTGTCATACATACAGTGCCTGGGCAACAAGAGACACTTCCAATAACTGCGAGGCCCATGCAACCACAATGTCGTTTTGTCGCGTTGCACCGTCTGACTTGGTTGACAAGTCGCGATTTAGGCTGGGTTTGAGTTGCAAACGGGCCAGCCAATGGGGTTGTTTCATGTGGAGCCTCTCTCACCATCGCGCCACAAGAGTCGACTCTACAATCCTGATACCCACCGCGGACGCGGCTATTAATTCTCGTAACATATTGATCAGCGGCCGTAAGGAGCCGACCTCCCTCGAAAAGACGAGTGAAAGTGGAAAAAACTGCTCAAAGCAGGGTATGCGCCGTTTATTTCTCACTTGGACACTCGCCTTGGGCTGAGCCCTCAGTCAATGGGTAGTTTGGCTATTGACTGGACTCCTCGGCTGTTCCCGGAGACCAAGGCCAAGCTTCTCCCACTCTGACGCAACAGATAATGGACATGTTTCAGACCTTGAACTTCAGGGCGACCGCTTGATCTGGAAGGTAGCGATGCAAGGGTGTGGGATCTCTGGAAGGGCGGCCAACTAACAAATAACACCATAAATAGACGAGAACGCTCCAGCACAGTGTTCGTTAGGGCTAGGTCGCGCTTTAGCATGTTTCCTAGGAACCACAGCGGTTCTGCGCAATTTATCATTGTGTTGTTTGCTCGACCTCTTCGAAGAACGCCCGCTGTTTTTTTTTTCTGAGTCCAATGAGAGGCCGGGACTTGGCATTTTTTTTGGCAGAGTTCCCGAGTCCCCCTCGCTTAGCCCCGATCCAGCCCAAGGGGTTCTCAAATCTCAACTGGTGCAATTTTGGCTGAACACTGAATCATCCCGTCATCCTCCGGTACTTGTAACCCGTACCTTTCAAGTCTCCCCCGGCCTCGACAAATGATCTGTCTCCCTTGGTTTCAATTGCTCCTATCTACCCACTTACGCCAGTTCACCTTGCTTCCCACCGCACTTTCCCTTTTCTCTCCTCTTACAACTCACATTTATCCCTCCGTTTGTAACTCTTTTATCTTTCTTTTGCAATACTTGCAATACACGTCCCTATTTTGGCTCTTATCCGTTTTCGAACACAGCCTTGGATTGATACCCTGGTATCTTACATCGCCTTATCACACCCAAGCCCGGCGCCAGCCGTAATCCGTGTTTTGGCGCATCCTGCTTTGGGAGACGAAAAGGGCCCTGCATGATCCGACTTGGGACTCACCTGCGACAACCTCAACCTCGAGCCATCACACCTCACCCAACCTCGCTCGGTGCTTTTTCAACCTCAGGCGAAATCTCCCACCCGGCCTCTTGAAACAGGGAGTCCATCGCTTCACTTCTCCCAGCAAGAGACATAAGTGCGCCAAGACTTTTTTTTTAATCTCGTCCAACTCGTGCCGTTTGCCACGTTGGGCGGTTGACTGGCTCAGGTCAGGCAGGGTAAGCGCGTTTCCACTCATCCCTCGGTATTATTCGTGCTTGCCCTATATTTTCTCGTTTTGTCTTCATTTCGTCTGAAATTCACTGTATACTTTCCGAGTTGATGATTGTTTCTTCGTCCACATTATTGTTATCTTCCTTGATCCCCCATCACTGACAATTTCCAAGACGTGAGCCTGAGTTCTTTGTATCCAGGCAGTAAACAAAGACATGACCGAGATGGACTCGGTTCCTGAAGCTATCATGACAGGGGATGGCTCGCCTTCCGTCGCTCTGTCACCTGCTCCTATGGAGACAAATATTGAGCGGACCGATGAGTGAGTTAACTGCGTTCATTCTTAATGTTCTGTTAGAAAACATGGAGATATGGGCATAGTTTGGTTCAATCCCCCCTTTATCTGTTTTTATCTACCCCTTAGGCGCATCCTGCAACCACTACCTGTCAAAAGCAGTTTGATCATTTGTTTCCTCGTTCTCCAAGTTCGAGTTGCCTCGGGAAGGACTCTTGTCGGTGTTACCGCCAGCCACCCTCCCTCCTCCCCCCTCTCCATTCCATTCGTTACTTCCCGCAACATCAACTTCACGGCCCTTTCATCTCATCTTTCACACACAAATAACAGAGGCCTAACATGAGAGCCACGCAGGTCTTTCCTATCAAGATCACGTTCCCAAAGGCAAGCTCGTTTCTTTTGCTCTACCCCAATACATACCCATTCATGCTATGAAAGGATTCTCGGCCACCTTATCCCCTTGTTTCCAACGTTCACCTAGTGTTTCTTTGTTGCCCATCGCTTCTACCATCTGCCAGGCACAGATTTAACACGGGTCGAACGTTTCGATCACTTACTGCTCGAGGCCGAGATGCTGACGAGTGCCACATTCAGTGACTCGGGGATGGATGGATCTTCTACATCCCATATTGCAGAGACTCCGGCACAAGAAGAACCCACCGAGCTGTAAGCCATTCACCCCTTCCCTCGAGTACCACACAGTCCATCTCCCATTTACCCCCAACAATTACATGCCTTCTTCGACTTGTCAGGCAAATGTTAACGTCTTGAAACACCATTAGCATCCCCCCCTCGGAAGCAAAGGTCGAAGGTGGTCTTCTCGACCAGCCGCCTTCTGTGGGCCGCACTGCCTCTCCGCCAGCAGACTCATCTTACCTGTAAGTTCTGTCGCCTATTTTCTAAACACATTCTCTAAGTCTATCTAACTTGAGCTGAATAGCAGTCTCAACGGCAACCATCCGCCACCAAACGGCGAAAATAAACTGTTGAGTTACGAGGATAGCAAGCCGGGCAGCCCCGCTGATACCACCGAGGATATCGACTTGGATAACAACGAGGAACTCACACCGCCACCCGATTCCCCCATCGAGGATACATTGAGCCACACCTCAAGTATCCCCCCTAATATTCTACAGGACGAAATTGTTGTGGGGAGCAACGCTCATAATAAGTCTTCCCCAACCCAAGCTCCTGAATCGGAAGACGTTGCGATGGGCGAAGCAGAGGACAAGCCACTCATCATCCAGCATACGAAACGGAAGCGGGTCTCGGGCGTATATGCCGAATCCGTCGGTGAGAAGGACGTCAGCCCGGCACCTACCGAAGACATGGATATCCGCCGCCCGATTCGCCCCACCAAGGCACAGAGCGTCGGCGGCGTAAAGGGGGTGCTACTTGGCTATTGGCGTGATTCTCCCGCAGAGAATGAGGCGGATAAGCATGGGGTTGTTGGATTTATCGACATCCGAGATCGCCTCCGCACTCGTATCCAGCCCACAACCCGGGATGGCCGGCCGATGGACCAGAGATATCCGATCCCGCCCGGCCCTGGTGGTAGCTGGGTCACCTTTGACAAGGTAGCTTTCAATGACCACCTCGTTGGTCACAATCACCATGTGGTCAAAGAATACGTTAAAATCCGCGCCGAGGACCACCGCAAGGATGAGGTGTCGGAGGGCAGGGCTAAGCTAGACCTGGAGGCCGTCGAGAAGGCTGCTGAACGCGTGAGGACTAACCCGCCCCCGGATGCTGCCACGGCACCTTTGGTTGCCTACGGGCCCCAGGTTCCCGCTAATGCCGTCATTCCCAATCGACCCGAGAGCAAGAAGCGCCGCTTGGCTGGTTCCTTTGGCGTGCCGTCCGAGTCGCCAAAGTCCGTTCAGCCGTCCCTCGATAATATACCCGGTACCAGACCGACGAGGATACTTCTTGGTTACTGGAAGTTGTCCAGCGAGGAGGATCCCATCAACAAACATGCGGTGTTCGGCATTCTCGGCGCCAACGATATGTTCAGGGTCAAGCTGACTCGTGAGACACGGGATGGGCGGACCGTCATTGGTAACTTCCCCAGTGGTGCCGGCGCGCTCTGGATTCACTGGGATGAAGTCGAGTTCGACCCCCATCTTCGTAAGCTTAGCAGGAATGAGGTTAAAGAGTACTGCCGGGTCCGGCAACGCCAACTCGACTTTGGGGAGGGCCCAGAGGAGCGTGTCGCAAATGAGACCAAGGCTGTCTACGAAGCTCAGCAACGGGTCGTGCAAAGCCTTGCAATCGGCATACCCCTCCGGAAGGACGACCCGGATCTTCTCCCCATTGCCATGAAGGGGGCCGTAGTGGTGGACAGCTACGGCCATAGCTCTGGCAGCCCAGCATCTTCCTTCGTGTCCCCTAGAATCACCGAGGAACTCCGCCAGTCACGGCGCCTCGAGAACGGGCCCCGTGCGGCGGCGACAGCAGCGGGCCGCCATCCTCTTCCCGACGTCGAGTTCGGTGCCGCCAACCGCACCCCGTCCGGGCCCAGCCCCGCCGCCCTCGAGCGCACCAACTCGCTCGCTCGCCGCGAGATCGCCCGTCTCGAGGCTGCCCAGGCACGCGCCGACTTGCGCGCCGCCAGCCGCGAAACATCTCTCGGCCCAGTCGCTGCGGCAGCGGCCGCGGCCGCCGCCGGGTTGACCTCGAATCACAGCGCCGCAAACGGCGGCGACGGCAACGGGAATGGCCACTTCCAGGACAACGTCTCCCGTCTCAACAAGGTGTGGGAGGCGCAGGAGGCTAACCGCCTCCGCGCCGGCGGCGAGGACGCAAAGATCTACATGGGCGTCAAGTATCAGCGCAAGCAGAACGGGCCGTTCCAGGGCAAGCTAGTCAGCCAGGGCATGATTATCACCATCGACGGCGAGGACTATGTCGAGTATCGCGTCCTGACGAAGCCGACCTTCTTCTAAGCGGCGTGAGGGGCTTGACTTTATGTGTATGGATGGGTTCAATAATTTCTCCGGTTTCTATCACCGACAATCTCGGGTTTCGGTATCATTAGACCTCGCGCTTCGGGTCTCTTCATCTTTTCTCTTTCTTTCTTTCTTTTTCTTTTTTTTGCCGTGTTGAGAATGGGGCCGGCGTGGTCTAAAATCTTTTTTTCTTGTGTGTTTTTAATGTTGGGCGATGGGATGGGCGATACCCGGATTCTTTTTCCATGGCGTGGGGGTTCTCTCTCTATCTTCGGCCCTTCTCCTATCTATATAGGGGTTGTAATCGGTCTCAGGCGGGGTTGACGGGGGAGATAAAGAGGGGAAGCGGCGTCTAGGAGTCCTGGACATGGATGAATTTGCCTGGGGTCGAGCGGGGGGAGGTTTCTCACGACTGCTGCTTTGCGTTTCGTCCGTTGCTCTCTTTTCTTTGCTTTGTTGATGGGTGGACCATTTCGATGGTCTTGCTTTCCCATCCTGGCCGCGGGTCTCGAAGCAGCGGGAGCTGTGTTTGTGGAAAACGTTGTTTGCGACTTGAACGGTGGAGGTGGCTTTCTTAATGCTTGAGGCATCTGGCAGCTTCCTCATTGCTTTTATTCCGCGCTGCTCTCTCCCACTGGCCTTAATAGCTAGCAGACATCCGTTGCATTTACCCCTGATTTGCCGATCCTTTTTTATTTCTGCTTATTTGCTCACTTGCTTTCGTGCACCGTTCCTTTGCTGGTGGCTGTTGGGGAAGTGATACCACGGGATGAAAGCTTGATGCTCGCGAGGGAAATAGATGGCCTGGTAGACGTTTGTTCCTTATCACGAAACGTATTCCACCCGTTGAGAAAAGAAGGTCCCAATGTTATGTGTATACGTTGTTTTGTAGGACGCCTAGGCTACATGTTGATGTAAATCCCCTACCTGTCGTCACTCTGCGACGTAACCCCGTTCTCCCTTATAATCTTCCCAATGAACAACCCACTTTTGGTTTATTGAAGAACGATTCAGAAAATTACCATTGGAAGGATTGGAGCACTGAAGTTCTCTACTGATGGTGTTGGAAAAAAAATGCTGCGAAACAGCCCTTCGTTAAGTTGTTCAGTCGCGTGAATGTAAATTTTATGTTCTTGGTTTAAATATAGTTAACTATGCCGTTCCCAACACTAAACGCATCATTGTACGAAGCCACGAGGAGAAAAAACCAAGCTTCGTCCATGGCCTTTGCGGCATCACATCATGTAAATTCATGTCGACCCGAACAAGGGTATATCGCGGATTCTATCGATCAACCATCGCCGCCTCACATCTCTGACAAAATGAAAATAATCTTTGTTAAAAAAAATCATGAAGCCACCTCCCCCATCTAAACATCGTTTTCATACCCCTCCGTTTTCATATCCTTCAGCCCCAAGTCCTCCTCCTCTTCATCTGTGCGCTCATACTCCTCAACAGTCATCTGCCCGTCCGGCTGGGAGGGGTCCTCGGCTGTGCTCTGAACATAGCTGCTCGCGAGTGGGTCTGTGAGTATGATAGTGAATTCACTTTCGCCCTTGATAGCTGTGTTGAGATCGTCGAAGAACTTCTCCCAACGTGTCTTCTCCTCTTTATCGAGCGAGTCGTTCTTGCGCGCCGCCGGCCCAGAATCGGCATCGGCCTCAAAGATCTGGCTGTGCAAGTCATCACGTATCTGGGTAAGCAGGCCCTCGACCGTGGTGAAGCGGCCACCGAGAGTGCCGGGGTTGACCGTGAGGCTGAGCTCAGGGCACTCGAGGGCGCAGCTCTCACTCTTGAGGATATCGCGCGCGAGGTCTTCGACATTGCGGACGCGGAGGGTGACTTTCTTGCCCTTCTCCGGGATCTCGCCGCCGGTTTTGACGTCGTTCGACTTATACCCGCAGTCGTCGCATGACGTGTTCATGATGACTACTTGCCGGAAGTGCGGGATCTCAACCATTTTCATGTTGGTCGTACAAGAGTGCAAGCAGCCGGGGCAAGAGGCCGGGAACTGGTAAATCTGATCGGGAATAATGTCGCCGTTTTCGTCGAGATCGTCCGTTTTGGCGGTGTCGGTAAGACCGAGGGCTGCGTTCTGCTCGGGTGTGCGGAGAAATTCTCGCTTTGACCACTTGCCGACGCCGTCGCGCGGGTCAGGGGCGATGAACGAGTTGCCCGCCGGGTCGTCAACCGAGACGCGGAACGGGAATGCTTCGCCGTCAAGCATTTTTCTGCCCTGAGTAATGACCTCGGCTACCTTGTCATACACCTCAGGCGTTTGCTCCTTGCGCCCCTCCTGTCCGAACTCCAGGTCATCGATGATCGTTCTCAGGAGACCCTCCACGTTCGAGAGCTGGCCCTTGCCAGCGGGGACTTCCACATCCAGCTCAATGAACTTAACAACGGCTGTGTCGGACTTGATAACCTGGCGCTCAAAGTCGGGCATCTCTGTTAACCGGAGCTCGTAGTGGGCACCCTTGAGTTGGAAGGTGCCTGCAGGCTGGATTTCGTTGTTGCTGAAGCCGCAGTGGTCGCAGGAGAAGGACATGATGATAATCTCGCGAAAATAGGGAATCTTGGTCAAGAGAAGGCGTGTCATACCCTGTAGTGGTGACGGTTAGCAAACGTCCATCAACGCGCCGGTCTTTCCGATTCTGAGGTGAATGCGTGCGACTTACATTCTCCTCGCAGTTCATGCAGAGGGACTCGATCTCCTCAACCACCTTCTCATCGTCCTCCGTTGTCCCATTAGGGGCGGCCACCGGAGCGACCTTCTCGGCCTTCTCTCCGATAGTGTTGAATAGGTCGGTCATCTTGTTTAATTTGCGGTGGTACTTTCCAAGATGTCCGGTGTCAGAGAAAATTTTGGAGGGGTAATTTAGCTTTGCTGCAAAAGTTTTGGCGGGGTAGTGATTGAGAAGGCGGCGTTGACGCCTCTGAACCACAGTGGGGCTGCAGCGTTGGGCAGGCTTATGTCATGGCCACAGGCTTGTCTGCGGAGCCTGGTGTGACACATCCAAGCTTCCCGAAGGTTCAGGAACTCACTCGCCTTATCTTTGCATGAAGTCGGCCAGACTCAGACCGAGCCCAGGCCCCGAGTTTCGCGACGCGCTAGATTGGCTCAACAAAGCCTGCAATCCAGCTTTCCTGGACTTGGCTCGCTTTTTGCTGCTGGCGTTGGATGTTGTCTTTTGAGAGGTTGTTTCTTGGGCGGTGCTGGATAGAGGCGTGCTTGTTCCTAGTCTAGAAGCTAAAGTAACTTTCTCCGCCCTCGCTTTGCGCCTTGTGATAGGAGATGGCGCCGGGAGTTTGACATTTGTCAGGCTGCCGCAATGACCGCAGGTGATGACTTTCATAGGTCCCAGGCTCGTCTGTGGACGAGACTTCCGCGGTCCTGTCCCTTTGAGCATTTGGGATGAGCGAGACTTTTGGCCGGCTTTCTGCTCTGCCTTGACTTGCAATTGACTGCCCTGACCAAGGAGCATGATGTGGCCGCAACAACTGCAGATATGTTGCCGGTTCTTATCTGACAGGGTCAGTTCGTGCTCGATCATGAGGTCGTTGCGACGGCTCATTAGGTATGCCGACGTCTCGGGGGCGGTGATTGCTAGTAGATGCCCTGCATCGGATAGAAAGCTGAGAGACGCTGTTAGTTCGATAGGATTCATCTTGCCCGTAGATGTGATGAGTTGTTGGTGAGCTTCTGGGGAGAGTCGGATTGTCAATGTCCTCATGTTGTGGAAAAAACACCACAAGTGGGGCTTGAAACGCAGTCTGACAAATTATATCACTGGAACCCTGGTTGTTGATGTTTACCTTGATGGACAAGGCATCACCGCCCAACTCACCACTAGTTCGCTCAGCTGTTTGAGCTCCCAAAAATTGATAACTTGTATTTATAAATGAATTGCGAGCCATTTAACCACAGATTCATGGGATCACGCAATCATGCCCGCACAATGTCCCATTTGAGATCCTTGATGCTCACTTCTTCTCCCGCTTTCTCGTCATAATCGAACCATTCCCCCTCTGTTAGTTCTACACCTTCGAACTTGGTATTCGAATCAATTCCGTCCACCAGCCACTCGCCCTGATTGCTGTCAGAACCATGTGCATTGTTTCACTTGAGGGAGTCCTGTAACAGACCTCTGGAAGGAACTCGGTAAACTCCAGACCTCGACAGTCGAACTCGATGATCTTTTGGGCTTTTGCGGGTTCCGTCTGTTCATATGGAGTTGGGGCGGCTTTGATCGTGGCCGACGACTCCCTCTGCGCAAAGCACATAGCCATGGTCAGACGACGTTGAACCGAAGGCACTGGGGTACGCTATACCTTGCAGTTTTTACACTTCCACACAAAGTTGGCCTCGCCCCGGCTGCCACTCATCTCGTTGTTCTCCTAGTGTGGTGTGAGCCTTGACCTAATGGAAGGGGAGCACACAGGACTCACGAAGCGGTTGACAGCGATAGGGTTTGGATGGGTCTCTCTACAAGATGTACATTGCACCTTGAAAGTATAAAAGAAGTTGTTCTCCTGGGTGTCTTGCGGCCTCAGGTTCGTTACTCTAAGCAAGGCGTGCCCAGTTAGCCATGGATACCTTGGCCTCATCTCTGGCGATTGAAGAAAGAACCTACCCCGCCAACTCCGCCGAAAGTGTGAGCGCGTACATTGCGGGACTCTTTTGTGTTGTTGATGTTTTGTCGACGGAGGCCAACTTTGGATACGGCGACGATCCAGCAATGTCGTCGCTCGTGGTGTTGAGGGGCACTCTGCTGCCCCACATGGAGGGGGACTCAAGAAGCTGCCCCACTTTAAGAAAAAGCTTCGGGAAAGGACGAGGCTCAACTAGGGTATGGACATGTAGGGACTTGACATCTATCCGTCTACATGTGTGTCTTTCACCTTTCTATTTTCTGTCAATTTCTAAGATTTTAGTTCTGTGTAAGATACTTATCGAGCCACAGCAACCATCGCTGGCATTGGGAGAGTAAATGATAGATAGGATGGACGCTTGTTGCTAACCTCGCTCAATGATACTAGCCATGATTTACCACCCAATTTCCATCCCGCTTAAAGTTTAAAGAGAACTGGTCTGCTATACCTCACTACCTACTTGTAGGGATCAATTGTCACCGGGAAAGTATTCAAAAACCTAGAAAGCTCGACATTCTGTTTTGATGAGTGGAGTGCTTCGTCAAGCCAAGTTCTAGGTCTAGAGTGGATCCCGAGCGGCACATTGCAGTCCGGGCCAAGCAAATTGCTCACAATTGACGTGATTTCAGAATCCCAACATCATCCCACCAAGCTTCGTGTTCAAGTGCCAGCTCTAATTCCTCGGCGACACCCGATTCCACCAATCCGCAACCCAAAATCGCAGGTTCAGCTTGGCCGACATGCCGGGACGATGCTGGGCTTCCGGTCAATGGCAGCCCAGCTGCGGGCCTGCCACTGCCGGGCGTGCCTGCGATCAACAAACACGGCTGCACGACGGGTGACGACGGGGAGGACAAGCGCCGCGGGCAACCTGGGACGCCGCAAAGTTATGGCTAGCGATGTCTTCACCGCCTGCTATACCGCCATCATGGCGACAGCCGCCGTAGTCGACGCTGGCCGGAAAGACAGGCGCAGACGCGAGCTCGATAACAAGATAGCCGAGGCGAGGAGCAGCTTGGCCGGGTTGTTCGAGGAATCGGCCGGCCAGGACCTCGCAAAGGTCGCCGCGTTCCAGTACCCCGATCTTCCTTACTCCGGACCGTTAGAAAAACTTGACGTGCTGGGCGATATTTGCAAGCTTGAAGCCGACTTTCTCCAGGACCTGCAACGGAAGCGTCGAGATCGACACAAGACAGCCCAGAACGTGCGCGAGGGGCTCGGCCTATCTTGGAACCCAGAGCTACCCGATACGAGGAAGACAACGTTGGTTAGGTGCGAGGAGGTCATCGCGGCCGAAAAGCAATGGAATCTCGAACGTCGGGAGCCTCAGACCGAAATACACATGGAGAAAGTGACCGATATGATTACTGATCTGGTGGATCGACTTATGGCAGAGGCTTGGTGGATCACAGAGTTCGAAGCTCCCGGGTCGCACCCCTCTCTGTATAGCCCAGACTCGGCCAACACCATGATTCGCATGCTGCGTTCCGACGGCTACCCGAGCTACACTCACCCCGATCTGGCCCCCAACGACACTGTGGTCCAGCGAGAGCGTCTGAACGAAGTTAACGTGCAGATTCTATCCGACTGGTCGCCGCCTTTCCGGGAACGTTATGTTGCAAAAATCTGCTACAACTTGCTCGTGTGCGGTGTTACCCCAGGCATCCAAAATTACAACATGTTGATTTTTGCCTTCTCGTTCATTGGCGAGCACAACCTGTCACAGGCCGTGGTGGATTCCTTCCTCTTTTTGAGCCACATGAAACCGACAGAAGCAACATGTCTCTGCTTATTACACCACTACCGGCTGAAGGGGGACGTCGTCGGCTTCCAAAGCGTCATCAAACGCATGTTCGGTTACGACCCCCGCGGAATAGGGTTGATGCGGAGGACGGCCGACTACGTTGAACGGTCCCCTGAACTCCGGACCTGGGTCTTGACAAACGACGTTGCCGCGGTCAGCGGACACTTCGTCCAGCGCGCCCCTTTCACACAGGACGTGGCCGAAGCCATCTTGGAGGGCTTGATAGATTTCGGCATGTTCCGGGAGGGCGCAAAACTGGTTGGCGTCTGTCTCCGTGAGCAATGGAAGCTCAGCAGAGATTTGATGTGGAGGCTGTTCCACTCTTGTCTCACGTTGCTTGACTCGGTCGCGGCCAAGATGTTGATCCGGGGGTTGCTTGACAACATCGATCAAACGTCGTTGATGCTTCTTGGTCCCGAGGCTGTCGGACCCGGGATCATCCGACAACTACGTCACCTCCTCAACATCGTGCAGGCGACGACGCTCCCAGGGTTTAGCAGTGTTGGACACACCAGCTTTCAGTCCGACAACTCGACGAGTAAATCTGACAAAGCACGTCTCCAACACCTGGCGACGGCCATCTGGATAAGGGAGATGTGGCACCACACCAGCATGATGGGCTGGTGGCTGAGACGGGCTGACAAAAAGCTCTTGGATAATGACATACCCCTCATCGAGCGGCTCGATATGGTTCTATCTGTTCTCAACTTCGCGGCCGAGCGGCCGAAACGAAAGATGGAGAAATCGGTGCACATCCAACGCATAGCAAAGGTGGACTGGTTGATGGCGCAAACGGTTTCGGCTGACTTCCACATCCGGAGCGCAGAACACGCCATCCTCAAGGACGTCGCTAAAAAGATGCCGCGTCAATTACGGACATGGACGCACTATAAACCTACGATCGCTGTCGAAAAACGAATCAACCGCGCCCTCTTGTATGACACACCAGGGACGATAGAACACAACGTGGCCTGGTGCTTTCACATCAGCGCTGCGCTCGATTATGAGATCAAGAGGGCACTGGTGTGGTCACTCCCAAAGAAATATGCCAAGAAGCTCGAGGAGACGCAAAACGATTCGGGTGACGTCAGCCTGGTGAGAATCGTGGCTTATTATCACCACTATCTGGCTAGCATGGAACACCAGGAAGCACAGGCAAAGAAAGTGACACCGAGACCGGACCCCTTTGCGAGGTTGCTCCAGGCTCTGCCAAAACGCATGTTGTTTTGGACGAAGGATACGGCGGCGGCGGGAGGGGCAGCGGGAACTCCCGCGTCACCACCGAAGCCCACCGATTGGTGAGGAGGAAGATGCGGCATTGGCATATGTAAGCTATACATTTGAAGGACGGCGTTCTGTACATGTACGCATATATACCCAAGGGGCACAGGTAGAAAAGATTTAGAGGTGCGGGACATCATAGAGCAATACCACATGGTACGGATTTGACGGATATCCTAACAGGTCTGCCTAGGTAATAGTACCTCATAACATCCCAATCACACGGTATGTAGGTACCTCTTTGGCCCGGCCCAAGCTCGATGGGTTTTTGACACTATGCATGTTTGCAAAACCGGACGAGGATAAGGTTTGTAAACTGGCCAGGGGCAGTCGCGTGGGATAGGTTCTGGCCAGCTCCGCTGAGGAGGCGAGAGCTGTCACAAGACCAGCATGTCCCGCCAATGGCACCCAGCAATGGGCCTGACTAGCGATGATATTTTCAACGACACGAGTCACGAGGTCCTCCCTTCATCCTATTTTGCTTTATAGATTTTGTTAGTCAAGAGGAAGGCTGGGAGGTTAAGAGTACCGGAAGCGGTGAGCACGCTCAGACGGAACCTGCATGAGACCCCGAGACCCTCGACCTTCCATAAACCAGGGGGCAAGAGATGCGGGGGATTCATGACACGCCCTCCCCGGTCCCGCGCACTCGCCACCCCGCAAACCGTCCGAAACTCGCCTCTCGGGAGACCATGAGGGTTGTGAAGACAGGCGAGTGGCCGCCACAATGAGAGAGAGAACAATGGTCGATGGTGGCTTCTTCCAGATCTGTGACGGACCATGACCCAATGGGACCAATCCTCTGCCGCACCGGACGCCACGGCGACCTTTGACTGGTTCCCGGGCGGTTCGGGCGAGGCGGCTGGAAATTCAGCGGGTCCCGCTCTCTGGTATCGATCGGGGCTCGGCCTGGGGTCCTCCCTTTCCCAGGCCCCACCCGGCCCTGTCCCGTTTCGTGTTTTGTACCTGGGGACTTGAGGTCACAGAAAACAGTTGAGTCGCCGCCAGGGTCGCGGAAACAAGAGGAATGTACCTGTACTTGGGATATATTGGTATCATGAGGCGTTTAACGCACCCTCCCGCCCGTATCTTAATTGATACCCCTGCCCACCGGGTTCATGATATGGTCCCCGTTGTGAAACGGGAGAGACGGAGAGCCCAGGGTCTCACTCACATCGTTTTCTCGTCAAATCACTATTATGACATCATCTATTCCAGAACCCCGTGCCCATTCATTCCTTACTCCCTCGACGGAAAAGCCCCCTTTTGTTCTTTTTTTAGTGGTCGCAAGACCGGTAGTTCGACCTCCCAGTTGTTGTTGCCTCGGGCAAACCCCAGGTCTCCAACTGCCCTGCTTTGCTGCCGCACCTTCATCTCTCGGTTTGCGTCACAGTGCGGTAACGCGTTCTTCACGATTGCCAGACCTCCGAGGCCAGGGCACTGGGCGATAAAGGATTCTCCCTCTTCGTTGCATGCCTGCCCGTGTTTTCCGGTTTTCCACATAGACCGTGGCTTTCAGAATGCAGGCGACCAGCCACTGAACTTCCATCAAGCAGCGGGTTCCAGGTTTCATCCCGGTCACTTCCTCAAGACCCTCCTCCGACCGCTCAATTATCCGCATCCAGATATCCTTGTTTTTTGGCACCGCTAGTTTTATCAAAGTGGACTTGTTTACGATCATCTCTCATAATTCATTTTTCTTCTTCCTTACAACCCACACACATTAGCATCGCTTTCCCGCACTTCGACATCTCAACGCAGCTTCAGCATGAAGTTTGGTCGAAAGTGGGTACATACCGCAGATTGATACAGAGCCATATCTCCCCTCTGGGATCCCCAACGACTGACCCGCGTGTGCAGTCTACCGAGGAATCAAGTTCCAGAGTGGGCGGGCTCGTATATCAACTACAAGGGCCTCAAGAAACTTATCAAGGCTGGTGTCAGGGCAGCCCAGGACGGAGAGCAGGTCGACTTGGCTGGTAGGCAGCACCAAATCGGAGACCGCCAGGTCTCGCTTATACACCATGCATATGTGTACTGACTGTCCCTGCCAGAATTCTTCTTCGACCTTGATAGGAACTTGGAAGATGTCGACTCGTTCTACAACAAAAAGTTTGCCGACGCCTACCGCAGGCTCAAAGTGCTGCAGGACAGATATGGCAGCTCGCCCGATGTTGTTGCGAACCTCGACGATGACGAGATTGAGGAGCTGATGGGCGCCTTGCTAGAGCTGCGTAGCCAGCTGCGGAAACTGCAATGGTTCGGTGAGATCAACCGCCGCGGGTTTGTCAAGATCACCAAGAAGCTTGACAAGAAGATTCCGAACACGGCAACGCAGACCACCACACAGCACCGCTACATCTCTACCAAGGTCGATCCCTGTCCGTTTGCCAAGGACACAGCTATCGCAAGGCTGCTGGCTGAAATCAACAAGTGGATTTCGGTACTGGGCGACAGGCATCATGTAGATGATGCCGGGTCCGAGAGGTCGACTCTTTCCCTTGGGCGGGCAACGGCGAAAGCCATGCTTAGTGTCCCCTCTGGATTGTTGGACAAACTCGACCAGGCCACCCGGAAGGATGATGTGGATGCCCTAACCGATGGTCTCACAATCGGGAACCTCTTGACCCCGGAACCGGCCGCGCAGAAAGTGCTGCTCAACGTGTTGCAACGATCCATTTCCGCTCGGTCAAAGGGCTCCATTGCATTTCTGCTGAATGCCATCACGTCTCTAGACGAACCTGATGACATCAACGAGCGGAACTGCATCCACAGACTGGTGATCCACATCGGCCGAACAAAGACGGTCTCGGCTCAGAACGAGGAAGACTCGAATTTGGCTACGTTTCCCTTCCCGGGTGCGGCGCAATACGCTCAGAACTATCTCACCCCGGCAGCGTCGCCTCTTTCCGCCCCGAGGGTCTGTGGTCTTAAGGAGTCGGATCTCCTCACCAAGGATGATGAGGCGGTCCAGACGTTGATTTATTTGCTGGAGGGGCTCAAACCAAACCAGAGAGCGGCGCTGAGAGCAAAGGACAGCTTTGGTCGGCTCCCGCTACACTACGCTGCTCAGTTCGGGTTTGTCGTGGTCTGCCAGATTCTGATGAAGAAAATGCAGGACTGGGGGCAGTTTAATGTCGAAAACGGCATCGATGCTCCGGAGTGGCAGGACAAGGACGGCAACGCGCCCGTGCATCTCAGCGTCCTCGGCGGCCATCGTCTGACTACCAAAGCCTTGCTCCAAGGCGAAGATTGGCAGGGCGTGAGCGACAACAAGGCCGAATTGAGGCGGGCCGTTTCCAAATCCAGCGCCGTCTTGGCCATTGCGACCAAGGCCAATTTCAAGCCAATCGTCGAGATGCTGGTTGACGCCGGCGTGGATATTAATTGGCAGGACAAGCACGGCGAGACGGCGTTGCATATTGCCGCGCGGTTTGGTCACGAGGAGTGCGCCAAGGTTCTGCTGAAGGGGACGGAGGAGCAGAAAGCGAACTTGGAGCTGGTCGAGAATTCGTTCGCCTGGACACCGCTGCACATAGCAGCCGTAGACGGCCACCCGTCCGTTGCCCAACTGCTGGTGGATGCCGGCGCCGATGTGGACAAGGTGGACTCGTCGGGCTGGACAGCCAAGGAACATGCTGCGTTGAGGGGACATCTCGTTATTGCACGCCTCCTGGCTGCGCATAGTAGGGAGGAGGGCGATACAGACACGGCCAGCTCCGACGACGAGAAAGTCACCGCAGAGCCCGTGGCTCGCGAGGTTGCCTCCCTTGGCGATAGGAGGTCGAACGGCGCTTCGCGCCCGGCAGAGCCGGTCAAGTCGTTCGGGCACCGCTACCTCAGAGACGAGAGCTTGGTGCTTGTGAGTCTCGGTTCGATGGACATGCGGAAGAATGTCGAGGCCGTGACTCTGGACAAAGTACCCCTCACACAAGCCCACAATACCCAGTTGGATACGGCTCTCTCCATCGTCGTGTCAGCGCAGGGCGCTGTGGGCGAGCCGACCATCATCGATATGCCCGTCCATGAGAACATCTCGACCGAGCCGATCGTCTTCACCACGGCTGATGCCACCAAGGTCAAGCTGCTCTTTGACATCGTCCCGACCTATTCAGGTAACAACGACAACAAGGTCGGGCGTGGTGTCGCGCTGCTGTCTAGCGTGCGGTCGACTTTCGGCACCAAGCGGATGAGTCTGCAGGGAGACCTTTGCGTTCCGATCGTGGGCGCCAACCTCGATGTCATCGGCACCGTTAACTTCAATTTCCTCGTCATCACGCCCTTTTCGCACCCCAACATGGAGGTGACGGAGCAGCAGACGTACTGGAAGAAGATGACGTCGACCATGGTGATCGGCCACCGTGGTCTGGGCAAAAACCTCGTTTCCAACCGGTCCCTGCAACTAGGCGAGAACACCGTCCCGTCTTTCATCGCGGCCGCCAACCTCGGCGCACAATATGTCGAGTTCGACGTGCAGCTCACCAAGGACCACGTGCCCGTCATCTACCACGACTTTCTCGTGAGCGAGACAGGCTTCGACGCGCCCGTCCACACCCTCACGCTCGAACAATTCCTGCATATTAACCCCGACTCCTCCCGCCACAAAGGTGGCAGCAGCAGCGGTGGCAGCGGCGACGGCGGCCACCCCCCCCTGCCCCAGCACAAACAAATCAACAAGACACGGAGCAACAGCCCGGGTCCGCGGCAGCGGTCCATGTCGATGGACTGGCCGGCGGCAGGCCATCAGCAGCTCAGCAAGCACCACGACATGGATGAGCGGATGAAACACACCCGCGACTTCAAGGCTAAGGGCTTCAAGGCCAATTCGCGTGGCAACTTCATCCAGGCGCCCTTCGCGACGCTCGAGGACCTCTTCCACAAGCTCCCCACGTCGGTCGGGTTCAACATCGAACTCAAGTACCCGATGCTGCACGAGAGCGAGGAGCACGACATGGACACGTACGCGGTCGAAGTCAACTCGTTCTGCGACACCGTCCTGGCCAAGGTCTACGACCACCTCGATCTCGGCGCGGGCGCAGGCAAGACAGAAGAGGGCGCGGGCGGCGGCGGGGCCAGGCATGTCATCTTCAGCTCGTTCAACCCGGACATCTGCCTGTGCCTGAGCTTCAAGCAGCCCAACATCCCCATCCTGTTCCTCACCGACGCCGGCACCAGCCCCGTGGGGGACATCCGCGCCAGCAGCCTGCAGGAGGCGATTCGTTTTGCGTCCCGCTGGAACCTGCTCGGCATCGTGAGCAACTCGGAGCCCTTTGTTAACTCCCCGCGCCTGGTCAAGGTCGTGAAGCAGAATGGGCTGGTGTGCGTCAGTTATGGCGTGTTGAATAACGAGCCCAAGCTCGTGCAGGTATGTTCCCTTTCCCCTTTTTCTTCTCGTATTATTGCTAACGCAATCCACAGCGCCAAGTAAAGGAGGGTATCGACGCCGTCATTGTCGACAGCGTCCTGGCCATCCGGAAGGGTCTGACGGGCGGCCGGGAAGCAACGGCACCAACAACAACAACAACAACAACAACAACAACAACAACAACAACAACAACAACAACAACAACAACAACAACAACAACGAGTGGCGACGCGCTTCGGGAGAAGGTAGTGGAAGTAGCGGTCAAGGACGGAAATGGGGTTGCTAATGGCGGCGGCGGAAGTACAGGGGCCTCGGAATGAGTTGGGTGTGTGATTTTGGGGGGATGCTCATTTTGTGATAGACGGCGATGGCGCAGGAGGGGAATGTGAGCGAGCGTTGCATTTCGGATCACAGGGGCATTTAGGAATTTCCACGCGCTGCGCTGCGTGGTCGGTGGTCGCTTGGGAGGTCGGAGGCCGTCGGCTCTAATTTGAGCAGCATGGATTCAACACCATGGGGTCTCTCGCATATGGGACGCATTACGGAAGAGGTGCGGATTTTGATTAGACAAATAGAGCTCTGGTTTATTTTTCTTCTACATGTGTACTTCACATGATTTGCTGTTTTGTGAGGGTGTCATTCGGCATGGAGACTTTGTCAGCGGTTCGGTTCTCAGGCTTGTGCATCAATATCGAAACGGGCATGGGTGGGTAGGCTATAACTTGATGGGCTGCCTCCCGTACTCTTGTTGACCGTTCAACCCCGGCAAACCAATGGGGTGCCGGACGCATGAGCAACCTAGTGTGGCCAATGGCATCACGGGCCCGATCGGGCAGTTAGGAGGAGGACGCGAACCAGCGGCCTGCGTCGCTTCATCTAGGGAATGTGTGCTGGGGCCCTTTGGGGCCGTCGCTTCGGGGCTGGATGTCTCGTTTGGATTGGTCATTTCCGTCAAGAAGGAACTTATGTGAGACCGGCTTTCCCTTGTTAGGGGAGGCCATGCGCGGTGGGCGGGTTTGACTTGTAACGTGGTTGCGCTATTGATGATGGCTTGGTAGGGCGGGCGGATACTTTACCGCATTTCGGTCGCCGGTGAGGTGTCCCGCAAGGGCTGCTGATGTCAACACTGTCGGGGTGTCGGGTGTTCTGCTGAAAACTGACAACGGAAGACGCCGTCGTTGGCTCCCTCACAATTTGTGAGACAGGGAGGATTGGAAAACGACGCATTTGACTTTTGTGTTTGCGTTTTGTGATGGATCTTATGTGAATGCGATTAGTTTCCCCGCTCTTATTGCCTCGCCAGTCAATCAAGAAACAACTCATATCGGCGTGCTAGGCCAACTTCAGCAGAAGGTGATCACCGTCTATCCATGGCAAGACCTCCTGTCCGATTTGCAAAACTGCCCCGCCCCCTCCATAGGTGACCTGGTCGCCCCGCGCCACACCCGGTTCAGCTCGCACCACTGCACTGCTCGACACAGCAATCCTTACTCACCCTTCCGTAGCCGCCTTTTTCTTTATCAGCACGGAACAGAAGTGCAGCACCGTGACAAAAAGTCAACCTTCTCACCACCTCTTTCGAAACAACCACTCCACACTCAATCCAAATTATCGAACGACCATCTCCATGGCCGGCCCTCCTTCTCCCGGCAGCGACGGGCCAACCTTTGGGCCTCCACCGCTTCCCGCCGGTTGGATTGCCCAGTGGGACGCCTCGTCCAAAAAGTACTATTTCGTTCAGTTATCAACGGGCGCGTCGCAATGGGATACACCCACCGAGGCTGCCCCCGTCGGCGGCACCCCCGCCGCACGCAGCGATCACCCCTACGGCGTGCCCCATGGCGCCAACGGCGGTGCCGAGATCATCGTGCATCCTGACGGCAGCCGGACCGCGAGGTATCCCGACGGGCGGCTCGAGCCTGTGCACCCGCGCGAGGACGACTATACCAGCGGGACGAGGGGGATAGGTGGCGGGGATGGGGATAGGGGTCTTGGAGTATGTTATTACCGTCGTCCCCTTTCTTTTCCGTTCTGTTCTTTTTGTTCGCATTCGATTCGATCCTTCTTTCCCCCTTTTCTGCGCTACATCATTTACTGATGCTGACCCTCTGCCTGTTACAGTCCTTCCTCGGAAATACGCTCAGCTCGCTCGGCGGTAAACAAGGCGGCGGATCTCATGGAGGCGGCGGCGGTGTTGGCGGAGTTGCTGGACAGCTAGTGTCTGGACTTCTCTCTTCTGGCGGTTCTGGTGGAGGACACAGCAGTGGCGGTGGCGGCGGCATTGGCGGGAAACTTGCCTCGCAGCTGGCTTCTAACCTGTTCTCCAGCGGCAAGCCATCGTCGCAGCCCCAGAACTACCATGGTGGGCAGTCATCCGGACACTCTTCAGGCGGTGGTCTCGGGGGTATCGTCGGAGGCGTCGCTAATATGTTTGGCGGGAAGCCCCATGGCTCGGTAAGGTTCAAAACTCTGAAGTGCCACCACAAAAAGCTAACGGCGCGACAGGGCCAAAACAACTTCGGTTACTCGAATAACGGCCAGACAGGCGGGTACAGCGCACCGGCCCCGCCGACTTCGTACCAACCACCCTCACAACCCGGAACCACCCCGTCTCATTACGGTAGTGCGTCTTCGTATCAGTCTTCAAGCCAGCATCACGCCCCGTCATCTCAGTACACCTCGTCGTACAGCACCAGCGGCCCGTCGTCACACAACCAAAGCTACGGCGCTTCGCCACATGGCCAGTCCCAATCCTACGGACCGCCATCCTACGGTGCCCCTCCCGCTGTACCCGGCGCCTACGGTCAACACAACCAATCGCATTACTCCCAACCCCAGTATTCCAGCGGTGGCTCTGGTGGCGGGCATTCTGGATACCCTTCGCAGCCGCAATACGCTTCGGGCGGGCACCATCAGGGGTATGGCGGCAGCGGCCAATATCACTAGGAGGATGGCAATGACCGGTTACCCGAGGCTCCTACTCAGTTAAGACCTATCACGACGTTGGGGATAGTTGAACAGAGAAGGGGGTTGACGTGGCAGTGGGATCGACGAGAGAGGACGGAGCGGGAATCGGATGGGGGGTTTAGCCATTACCAAACACGAGAGAAAGGGGACTCATTCCCTCAACCCCCCACACAACAGGAGGCGCTGACAACTCTGGAGGAGGGAGCAGCGTGAGACGGCAGAAGAGCGCAGGTAGTCGTTGTTACTAGCGGCAGAGGGCTTGCCGCGGCGCGGGTAATGTTCGAACAGGATGGTCAATCTCAATTGCGGAAAAGGGAGAATCCATTGTCTCCGGCCCCAGCCGAATATCTCAGTCCACTGCGCTACAGAAGCCGGCCAAACCGAGAAGCGCGACGATGCGGGAGGGTAGTGTGGATCGAGTACAGAAGCCAGAGAGGCAAAGTAGTCTAGGTCACTCACCAGACCGAGAAGGCTGCCTTTCCGAATTTCCACTGTCGTAGGGTCCGTCATGTTAAGAGGCAGAGACCCGGTTCTCCCATACCCCAATTCGGTTAAGGTCTATCGAGTCGGAGGGAGAGGATTGCCGTTTCTATCACTGTGCGGTTCACTAGGTTGGAGGTGGAGGCCTAGTTTTCCTAGCCTTTCACGATCATGGACACCGCCGAGCTGAAGCAAATGACTTGGTTCTTGAAGGACCCTTCTCGGACAAAGTCGGTCACGCCTAGGGAGCCGGTGAACTAGAGGGAGCGGACGGCGGATGGGTCGGAGGGGTGGGAGACATCACGGCAACAATTCGAAGAGCGAAGTAATACGGACCGCAACCTGGCTTACTTTTGGGGGAAGGAGTTGTGCCCTCGGGTTCATGATCAGCGGGAGCGCGCCACGACTGTTGCTCGTTAGTTACGGAACCACAACTCCATAGCTCCTCCACCATGGGAGCTATACCTCTAACCGAACCCAGATCGTGGGCCAAGAAGGAGGGCGGAAGGGGAGGAGACAAGTGCGAACAATCAGGGGGGTTAAACTGGGATCCAATAACCCCAAACGTTAGAATTTAGGTGCGCTGGTTTGTCAATTAGGTTCATATTACATTTGTACGTTAAGCGATTTATCTGTCGTACCAAAGGATAGAATATCCATCTTACTCGGCGTGAAGTACCATTACAGCGAGCAGGTCTCCCTGCCCAACCCAACCAACACCCCCTCCATCACTGCCTCTTCTTGACGGCCCCTTCCCACCCACCACCACCACTAGCAACCACCAACCCCTGAATCCGCGCCGCCGCCCACCTCGCCACGAAGAACGCCACCACGGCCACCGCAACAATGAAGCACGCCGTACCTACGAGGGAGCGCGGCACTGCGTTGAACAGGAACGGGTCCAGGATGATGTCCACGTCGACGGGCGGCACCTCCCGCATCAGCGACGCGTTGGTCGTGAAATAGTCGGCGGCCGCGGCGATTCGCAGGAGGAGGAGGGAGGCTTCCTTCTGCTCTTCGCTGCTGTCTGTGCTGGTGGTGGTGGTGGTGCTGCTGGTGCTGTCGTCTGCTTTGGGTGGGGGTTGTTGTAGTTGCTGCTGTGCGGCGGTGTAGGCGTGCAGGGAGGTGATGAGCGAGGGCGTGTCCCATACTGTGGAGAGCGGGAAGGTGGTGAGGGTGAAGGCCGTTGGTTGCTGGGGTAGGGGGGTTAGATCACTAGGCGGCGGAACTGCCCCATGGAAATGGTGGTGTAGCTTACCGTGGCTGCCCAGCAGACCCGCACTTCATAACGCTGGTGGGGGGCGAGGTTGTCGAGGAGGAGCCATGTCACTGTCCCCTCGGGGTGTTCGGGGGAGGGGAACTGGGCGGGGAGTTGGGTCCGGAGGGTCCCGTTGGCGGGTGCGGGTGTGAGGGTGTGCAGGCGGAGGTCGGAGAGGGTTGGGTGGGTGAGAGGGATGGTGACGGGTTCCGGGCCGAGGAAGATGGTCTTCTCCGTGTTGGCGAGGACAGAAGTAAAAAAGAGAAAGACGATGGAAAATACACGGAGCATTACGGTGGTGGGTGATGCCATTGTGATCGTTATCGTGAGTTCACCGCCAGCATCTGCCCTCCGTGATAACCCGGTCAGGTCCGGACTTGTCTAAGTCAATGATCCGGCTCCGGGCTCCGAGTGCCCGCCGATGGTTGCCTGTGCTGTGCGGGTGGAACTGGTCGATGACGGATGGGTTGCAGATGGGCTTGATGAATTGCGGCATTGCCAAGCCGAGCCCAGAACGCCCACTCTGTGCCACTCCACAGCCCTCTGTCCGGAGATTGCCTGTCAGCCACTGAAGAGAAGAGCCCCCGAAGGACAATCACATGCGAGCAGTTAAGTCTTGGCTACCCCGGACCTGCTTGCCCATTCCAGCAAGTGGGTGACGCAAGGACCGAGGAACGAGCAAAGGACAGGCCAGAAGAGGAACCACCACAATTCCGGATTCCGATTCCTGGCTATCTGCCAAAGCACGACAGGAATTATCCCCCTTCCGCGAAACGACTGCAACAAATATAGACGGCCAGCAGGAGTAATTAGGGTATCGAGAAGTGTCAACTTACTTTCCATCCGAACAATCCCCGACCATCATCCACTACCCACTTCAACTCTCAACTCGTCTCATCCCGCTCTCGTCGTACTACTTCGTACTCCGTTCGACACCTCGACGCGCCGAACCGTTCTCCCGATGATCGCCGCCGCGCGGCCGTGACCCGTCTCCTTTTCCTGCTTGTCGCCGTCTCCTGTCGCCATCATACGCAATGGCGCCGTCGCTGTCGAAGCCGGTACTGAGCGGCGTCGCGGCGCGCGCCCGCACAGTTCGCGGCATCATCCTCCAACTCATGACCATGTACCTGCGCAACCGCACGCGCATCTCCCGCGCCGTCTACATCACCCTATTCCTAGCCCTCCTCCACCGAATTCGCAACGCCATCGCCGATCAGAGAGGGGCCTCGGCCCGCGAAGCCGAAAAGCGCGCTGAGAAAGCCCGCAGCACATCGATATCTGAGGTGGACGATGAGGGCAAAAAGAAAAAGGTCGAGCTGAATCGCGAGTTCTTTCGCTCGTTGATGAAGCTGCTCCGGATTGTCATTCCCGGGTGGCGGACTAGGGAGACACAATACCTCATCAGCCACAGCATCTTTCTGATCCTGCGGACAGTAATCAGTCTAAAGGTGGCGGCTATGGACGGCGCCATTGTGAAAGCCCTGATCAAGGGGAATGGGCGCGAGTTCTTGAAGCGCATCATGTGGTGGATGCTGATCGCTGTGCCGGCGACCTTCACCAACTCCATGTTGGCGTACCACCAGTCCGAACTCGCCCTGAGGTACCGGACACGGTTGACCGAGTATATCCACGATAAATATCTGTCAAAGTTGACATTCTACGGAATCTCGGCCCTTGACGACAGGGTCAAGAATGCTGACCAACTAATTGCCGTAGATGTAACCAAGTTCTCCAACAACTTGGCAGAACTCTACAGCAATCTGGCAAAACCGATCCTTGATATGGTGAGAATCCCTTAACCACCCCCCGGCTACTTACTAATGTTACGGGCTAACTCAAAAACAGACCATCTACACGATTTCGCTCTCACGAAGCGTCGGTGGAGAAGGGGTCGTCTTCATGTCGCTTCTCGTCCAGCTTTCGGCGGCTATGATGCGAGCATTAACACCCCCGTTTGGCAAATACGTGGCCGATGAGGCGAGGTTGGAGGGCGAGTTCCGCTTCCAGCACTCGAGATTGATAAACCATAGTGAGGAGGTTGCCCTATACGCTGGCCACGCAGCCGAGAAAGACACACTCGACAAGGGCTACTTTACGCTGATCAAGCACATCAACTATCTCCTGCGGAAGCGCTTCTACCACGGCTTCATGGAGGACTATGTTGTCAAGTATATCTGGGGCGCCCTAGGTTTGATTCTCTGCGGTCTCCCCGTGTTCGTCAAGCTGCCCGGCCAGGTCGTCTCCAACATGGGTGACCGGACAGAGAGCTTCGTGACCAACCGGCGGATGCTTCTCGGGGCCTCGGACGCCTTCGGCCGCCTCATGTTTTCGTACAAGGAAGTCATGGAGCTCGCTGGATACACCTCACGCGTCTCCTCGCTCCTCGAAGTGATGGACGATGTGCAAGCAGGCAATTTCTCCAAGAAGCTCGTCTCGAGCTCCGACACAGAGGCCAACGCCGCCGTGCTCAAGGGCCGTGGCAAGATCATCCCCAGCAAAGACATCAAATTCACCGACGTACCTATCATCTCCCCCAACGGCGACGTGCTCGTCCCGGCGCTATCCTTCTCTCTTCAGCAAGGCGATCACCTTCTGGTCGTCGGCCCCAACGGCTGCGGCAAATCCTCTCTCTTCCGCATCCTCGGCGGCCTGTGGCCCGTGTACGGCGGCACCGTCCACAAGCCGCCCTTCCACGAGATCTTCTACATCCCGCAGCGGCCCTACCTCTCGAGCGGCACGCTCCGCCAACAGTTCATCTACCCGGACGGCCTGAGCACCATGGTTAACAAGGGCGTCACGGACGACGACCTGCACGCCATCCTCCGCATCCTGTCGCTCGAGCACCTGCTCGAGGTCTACCCCGGCGGCTGGGATGCCGAGGCCGAGTGGAAGGACGTGCTCTCGGGCGGTCTGCAGCAGCGCGTGGCCATGGCGCGCCTCTTCTACCACCAGCCCCGCTACGCCATCCTCGACGAGTGCACCAGCAGCGTGACGCTCGAGACGGAAAAGGTCATGTACGACACCGCCAAGGAGCTGGGCATCACCCTCATGACCGTCAGCCACCGCCGCAGCCTATGGAAGTACCACACCCACATCCTGCAGTTCGACGGCCAGGGCCACTACGTGTTCAGCCGGCTCGATCCGGAGAAACGTATGGCGCTGGAGGACGAGAAGGAGGAGCTCGAGGTGTTGCTCAGGGGCGTGCCCGAGATTGAGAGGCGGGTTAAGGAGCTGACCAGCGGGGAGTAGGCATCCTGGCTGCGGGCGGACGGTGATGGGGATGAGTCGTGTCCGGGGTCGGGCGCAGTAGGTGATGGCCAATAGAGAGGAATAAGAGGGAAGTCCAATTATGGTGAAGGGAGGCTCGTGTTTGCACAAGGGATACGACGTATATCCCTTTGAAGGTGCGTGTGTATATAGCTAGGAGGTCGTTTGCCGTTTTTAGGGCACGATAGTGTGGGAACGCATGAAATATGGAAGGCGGGCCTGGGACGCATAGGGAGCGGCGGGTAGTGTATCACTAACAAACTCTTGGGCGGTGTATCACTTCGATAGGAAGGTCTTCATAGAGAAAGAAGCTGCTTGTTGGTGTTGTAGTAACGGAGAGCAGTTGAATCACAGACTATAGGGAAACCAAGGCTGCGTCCCATAGAAGAAATCAGTGGCATGGCACCGGAGTAACCAACTTGGCATTCATAACCGTGAGGCTGTGGCTTGATATTCCTTCCGGGTTATATAGGTGGCGCCCCATTGTGTACTGCCGGTTGAGCTCGGCTGGTTCAGACTCGCGGGGGTACGAAATGAAACCCCCTTCAATCAACCAGGTATTTCTTTACTTTCTAATCTAAGGAGCGGTCGCAACCGGGTTTCAACCACGCCTGGTGCTGTAACCGAGAACAGTCTGAACTGCCGACTGGGTTGTAGCACTATTTCGTACCAGCTCTACCCAAGCAACTCCAATAACCAAAGCCACAAGAGACAGGAAAACATCAAGTCACGCAAACTGAACGCAAAGTCTAGAAAATACGCTGAAATTTCACAGGAATATGATGACATTGTACAAGAAACGAAGACGCAGCCGAGGGCGAGGTCCCAAGAAAAAATCTGTGCTCAAACAGTTTCCCCCCTAACCCCCCCTTTCCATCCTCCTCTAACATAAACAAGAAAACCACCCCTCCCTAGTCTAATCCAACCCAATCCACCCCATCCTCAATCAAACCCCTTCACACTTTACAACCCCGAGGGCGCAGCACTAGGCGTCGCCGTCACGGTAACCACCTCGTCCTCCGGGCAGGTATCATCCTCACCCTCACCCTCACCGGAGTTGCTCCCCTCACCCGCCCCCGGTGCGGCCGACGCCGTGGCAGTAGCAGTGGCAGTGGCAGTGGCAGTGGCCTCGCCGGCGTCGGCGCCGCTGGTCGAGGTCACGGTGACGACCTCGTCCGGCGGGCACGCGCTCTCCTCGGCGTCGGAGCCCTCGCCGCTGTTGTTGTCGTCGTCCACGATGATGCCGGCGCCGGACTCGCCGCTGCCGAGGGCGGCGGAGGAGGTGGCCGCGGGCGCGGCGCTGGTCTTGTCGCCCTTGTTGTTGCCCTTGCCGTTGCCGCCTTCGGCAGCGGTGGGGGCGGGCACGTCGGTGGTGGCCGCGCAGTCGGCGACCGTCACGAAGACGGTGGATGCGGGGGCGGCGGCGGTGACGGTGACGGCTTCCTTGGTTACGGTTACCGTCTTCTCAGCGGGGGCGGCCGCGTCGCAGTTGCAGGCGTCGTTGTTGCCGTTGCCGTTTCCGTTGCCGCTGCCGGGCTTGACGCCGACGGTGGTGGTCGCGGGCTTCTTGACGGTGACGGTGCGGGTGCCGGTCGAGGTGATGGTCTCGGTGGTGGTGGTGTCCTTCTCGCCGCCGGCGGGGGGAGTCACGGCCGGGTTGGGAGCCTCCTTGGTGTGGGTGACGACCTCGACGGTGGTGGACTCGACGGTGGACTCGACAGCAGTGGTGACGACCTTGCCGCCGCCCATGGTGACGGTGACGACCTTGGTCTGGGTGAGGGTCATGACCTTGGTCTCGGTGGCAGTGGAGACCTGGGCCGGGGCAGTGGCGGTGACGGTGACGGTGCTGCCGGTGATGAGGCCCTTGGAGGCTTCGTCCATGACGCTGGAAGAGATGGAGGGAACTGCGGTCACGGGGCAAACGGTCTCGGTGAGGATGACGGTGTCCGTGACGGTGGCAGTGCTGAGAGCCTCGCTCGGGAAGTTGGAGAAGTCCTCAGTCCTGGTCGGGCAGTCGATGACCTCGGGAAGGCACGAGGTAACAGTGCGGATCGACGTGGTTGAGAGAGTGAGGGTGGTGACAGCAGCGGGGTCAGTCCCGGTGACGGCGGCGTTGGTCTCAGTGGTAGTCACGCCCGCCTCGACCGACGTAGCCGTTGCAGACTCGGTCAGGGTGCTGCCAGTGATGAGGCCCTTGGAGGCATCATCGAGAACACTGGACGAGATGGAGGGCACGGCGGTCACGGGGCAGACAGTCTCGGTAAGGATGATAGTGTCAGTGACGGTAGCGGTGCTGAGAGACTCGGTGGGGAGGTTGGCGAGGTCCTCCGTCTTAGCAGGGCAGTCGGTGACGATAGGGAGACACGAGGTGACGGTGCGGACCGAAGTGGTCGACACAGTCAACGTGGTGACGGCACCAGCCGTGCCGTTGGTCGGGAGAGGAGCAGCAGTGGCGACACCAGTAGACAAAGGAATTGTCACTGTGTCAGAGACGGCCGCAGCATCATCCCCAGGAGCCACAATGATGCCGGCAGTTCCGTTGTTGTGTCTCCCAAGACGCATGTAACGGGGATGCCTTCTGGAGTAGGCAGAGGTGAGGGTAGCGAACAGGCCGAGGGTGATATAGGCGGCCTTCATGTTGGCGGTGCTGAGTGTTTGTTTCGTAGTATGTTCGTGTTGTTTTGGTGGATATCAATGAGCGCCAGGCCAAGTGAGTGTGATCCAAGAGTGAAAAGAGCGAAAGTCAACTTCGCAAGAGGCAGGCAAACACAGTTGCTCGCGTTGAAAGAGAATGTAGATACAGTGAGAAGCTGGGAAGCGAAAGTTGACGAGCCAGCAAGCAAAAGGAATGATGCTTGGGACTAATGAAAGAAAGACAGCACTAATGCCAAGATGAACGGAAGGAGTCGTGAGGAGAGAAGGGGGAGGAAGACGAGACAGTCCTCGAACCTCGGCGTCCTCCCGGAGCTTTATGAGTGTAGCATTCCGTCTCCGTGGCGTCCAGAGCATTCGATGGTCTGAGGGGGATCCATAGCACGTCCACAGAGCGACAGGGAGCATGGAAGGAGAAGCAGGGGCATAGCCGCCTCGGCGGCCCCATATCGCTCCATTGCATCACTCACATCCAGCTGGGTGTCACGGCCTGCGGCCCTTAATCAACGGGATCCTCCACAGGGGGGGGGGGAGGACAAGCGTAAACATCGGGACCACGTTGACGGTGGTGGGCTGTCTGCAAGACCCACAAGAGCACGGAGAAACAGAGGGCGGCTCTGGTAATCTAGGAGTGGTTCTTCGGTGGGACAAGGGGGTTGCCCAGCCCTGTCAGGGGGGGCATATGCAGGAACGATGAATCTGAGACGGCTGGCCAGCCAATCGCCGACTTGGGCGGCACACGAATCCGGTAAAGGGGCCGTTGAGGGGCCAGTGAGGGGGCATGCTAGGGGAACAACTGGGAACTTTAACAACCCAGACACCAAAAAGCCCAGAAGCCGGCCAGAACGTTTGAACTTGTCCCTGGCAATAGTTAGGTATCCCTCCCTCCCCTACTGTGATATGGGTGCGAGCCGAGCTTGCGACGAAAGTGGAAGTGCAGCCAGTCCGTACGGCGCTGTCCAGTTTGAGCAGCTTGCTTGCTTGCATGATAAACAATTCGAGGGCTAGCTAGGCGCATAACCACACTGACAGATCGATCAACGATCCCCATGCCTAACGATCCGCGTGTTTCTTCGATGATGGGCGCTGTGATCCACGGTGTGGCCGGGATGCAGAAAATCGGAAAATCGGAAAACCGTTTGGTCCCTGACGTACCTGGCTGATGACAACCAAGAGCCCGGTTGCACTGTGCCGAGTGGTGAGTTAAGCTTTTGCTGTTATGCCGAAACTCGGCTGTGTTTTCATGCGCAACAACGAAGCACGGTTTTTGTTTCGTGGTTCGAGCGAGGGAGAAGTGAAATGCGACGTCGGCATTTGGGGTCAACTTCGTCGACTAGGTTCTCAACACGACAGCGAGTGCACACATGGCGGCACGCACAACACAGTAAGCATAACTGTCGCCAACGAGTTCGCCTGGCTCGGTCTCGGATTGTCCGGGCTTTCGGTACGAAGCAAAAAGTTAGTTATGTTATATCCACCGTGGAAAAGCCCGCAACCGAGTTCGATCGATTCCCCATGAAATATGGTGCGCTCTGGAAAATTATCAGGGATGATGTGGAAATGTGGAAATGGGAGAGTTTCACCTTTGCAGCCCCGCTTCAACCTGAAATCGTACCCTGCCGTCGGGACCAGCGGTGATTGGCCCGCCTCCCGTCAAAGATCCACACATTGCGCAGTCCTCAATGCGAAACCGCCAAAGCCCGGAACTTCGGCGGGGACCATTGCGGCAGCGCCATGGACTAATCTTGGTCAAGGCTTTTCGCAAGGACTCGCAGGATCTCGGATTTGGGTAATTACTGTGTATGAATATTGGTGTTTGGTAGATCCGCTCATCATTCGAGCACTGGGCATTGTGCAAGGGCATGCAAAGCAAGCCTATTTTTGGTATCTCATATCACACAAGAAACGGACGGATAACTCGTTGCTATCCAAGCGTCATTTAACTATTAGTTAGGACCAAAGAAACAAAGCAGACGGAAAGCCCGGGCGCAAGTCGGCAGCCCGGAAGCATCGGCTCGGGCCAGGTAACGGCGGCGCAGCGCAGATGCATTCGACATAACTACGAATACTAGCCTAACTACAGAGGAGTTCCTTGTATCCTTTTGGCTCGGCAATGTCTCCTCTCAACTCTCTTGTGCCTGAGTCAGTTAGCGATGGCGCCGATCTGTTGGATCGTGGAGCCATTCATCGACTTCGTCCCAACAACTCCCGCTCTTTCAGGTGAAACTCCACAAGCCACGCCGTGAAAATCATGTCTGTGCTCGGTTGTCGGATGAACTGGCGCACTCGAATGGGGCACTTGAGCCTGCTGATCAGCTGCAGGCCGACTTCAATTCATTCAACGGCGGCATGGTCAACCTGTGACTTATGAGGCCACTGATTGCTTCAACCAGCACATATTAAATATCGAGCCAACTCATCTCTTAGCAATATGGCTTCTCATTATCACGCTGATAGGTGAGAAGAAAGGCTTCGAGGGAGCGTGTGATCAAAAAGTCAGATGATGGTGCTTTAAACGGTTAAAAGCGGGAGACCCTGGTGGGTTAGGGTTGGGTTATCTTTGGCTCTTGCATGTCAACTCAATAGTGTCTCGGGGGCCAGGCAGGGAACTACCTATCTCTCCACTCCTTGGTGGCTGATCATTGACATTCATTTACCGCCATCTAACTAACCTCGAGCAAGAGTCCTCCTCCGAAGGGGCGGTCAAGTTGCTTTTCGAATTCGTTTGTTTGTTTTATTGCCATCTTTTGTTCTTGTTTCGTTCTTCATTCTTGTTAGTTTTTTACCTGCTTCCACTCTCCCGTGTTGGAGTTGTCGCGGATATCGGAATACCGAGATCCGGCCTCTCGGGGGTTTAGACATTGCCCGACACCATGCGTGAGTCTCCGTCGTGATCAAGTGACGAGACACGACTATGCGCCAAATTAGCCAATCTAACCGTTGATATAGGTCGCCCATTATTGCTGCCATGTTGGCTGCCACTCCTTTCACAGCTCGCCCCTGGTTTGGCATTCCCAGTCTCTAGCCAGGGGATCGTCACCATACACACCGATCCTGCAGGTCGTAGAGGAGCTGTGGCTAGCGAAAGTGCCATATGCTCCAAGATCGGAAGGGATACCATTGCGATGGGCGTGAGAATTCCTTGTTCCTCGCCTTCTTGACATGCAACTAATAGCCAGCCAGGGGTCTGCCGCCGACGCCATGGTGTCCACCACCTTGTGCGTAGGCGTCATCGGCATGTACCACTCCGGCATTGGCGGTGGCGGCTTTATGCTCGTCCGTGACAAGAATGGGAATTACGAAACTATCGACTACAGAGAGACCGCCCCGGCGGCCGCGAGCCAAGACATGTATAAGCACGACCAAAACGCCAGTGTCTATGGCGGCCTGGCCGTCGCTGTACCGAGTGAGCTTAAGGGGCTGGATCACTTGCACCGAAAATATGGCGTCAGTAACCACACTCTTACGAACCGAGCCCCTAAGAGGCTAACCATCTGCTAGACGCTCCCTTGGAAAACGCTCGTCATGCCTGCCGTACGCGTTGCTCGAGAGGGCTTTAAGGGTAAATATCAGTTCGCAACGCCCTTGACAAAACCAGTCGAGCTTACACGGCGCCTAAAGTCACCGAGGACCTGGTCCACTACATGGAAAATGCCAGCGCGGATAACAACACATTCTTGGTCGACGACCCGATCTGGGCTGAGGATTTTGCCCCCAATGGTGAGAAGGCAGACTCATAAGTAATGAATATCATTAACACTAATTCACAGGCACTCTTCTCCAACTCGGGGACACTATCACAAGGAAACGCCTCGCCGAGTAAGTGATCCATGTCCGCCATGATTTACGTTTACTAACCATTTCCAGCTCATTGGAGAAGATTGCCAATCAAGGGATCGATGTCTTTTACAAAGGGGAGATCGGTGAGTTAGCTCTGCGTCATAGGGTTAAGCCGTCCACTGACCTGGCCGCAAAAGCCGAGTCCATGGTCAGCTACATCCAAGAGATGAACGGGATCGTGACCATGGAAGATCTCGACGCGTATACCGTCAATGTGAAGCCAGCTCTTAACATCACGTACGGTGACTACAGGCTTTTTGCCACGGAAGCCCCTAGCAGCGGCGCCGTCACCTTCAGCATGTTCAAAACAATGCAGCAATACGCGCCGGAAGACCTCGCCGACATCAACCTGACCACCCACCGTTTCGTCGAGGCCATGAAGTTTGCCTACGCAGCACGTCTAGAACTCGGCGACCCGGCATTCGTAAAGAACGCTTCGCAAATTGAGGCCTTCCTGCTGAGCGACGACACAGCCGAGGACATCCGCAGCCGCATCTTCGACGACAGAACGCAGCCAGTGGAAGCTTACGACCCGCTGTCCCTTTTCGTCCCCGACAGCCATGGCACCTCGCACGTCGTCGCCTCCGACGAGTCCGGCTTAACTATCTCATCCACAACCACCATCAACCTCCTCTTTGGCGCCCAAATCATGACGCCCGACACAGGCATCATCCTGTAAGCACACAACTCGCTCCCCCCGCCTTCCGCAACCACCCAGCACCCTCGGGCAGCTAACTAACCACCCCACTCCCCCAAATCCAGAAACAACGAAATGGACGACTTCTCGCAACCCGGCAGACGCAACGCCTTGGGCTTATGGCGCTCGGCCGAAACTACATTGTGCTCGGGAGAGCGCCCATTATCATCCATCTCGCCCGTCATAAGAGAGCACGCGGGGAGAGGACACGATGTTGCTCGCGATGGGTGCGACTGGCCGGTTGCGCGGCATTAGGGGGAGGACGGGGACGGAGGCGAAAATCCTGGCGCGCGGCATGAGCCTGCACGACGCCGTGGCCGCGCCGCGCCTGCACCACCAGCTGCTGCCCCATGTGCTGCGCGTGGAGGAGGGGTACGATGCGGCGGTGGTGGCGAGTTTGGAGGGGAAGGGCCATGAGATTGAGTATATGGCGCCGGGGCTGAGCGCGGTGCAGGGGGTGATGCGGTTTTGGGATGGGAGGTTTGATGCGGTGGGGGAGCCGAGGCAGGTTAATAGTGGGGGGTATGTTGTTTGAGGACTCATGCATGGTGGGAAGGGGTAAGAGGGGGGTGGAGTGTAGGCGTTGTGAGAGGGGAGTTCAGTTCAGCATTTACGTGTAGCGTGTAGTATTGTACCTTGAAATGCATTATCAACTCAGGTGATGGGATACGGAAAGGTGAAATTTCTCGATTATTCATTGAACTAGTTAATGCCAAACCAGATACCGGCTACACCACCCGCTCGCCCACCTGCCCAAGTCATCATCATCAAATACAAAAGCCATATCACCCCGTTTGCCAGAACACCTCGCCGCCCAAACGCCTTCATACCTTTCCTTTTTCACTTGCTAGTATCGACCACATACCGGCCCACGATCTTGCCCTCACGCATCAGCTGGTACACATTCTGCAGCTCGCTCATGCCCACCGTCTTGCACGGCACCCTAATCAGGCCGCGGTTGTAAAAGTCCAGCGCTTCCTGCGTGTCCTGCCGGTTGCCAACATAGCTCCCCTTGATGGTGAGCATACGCACGACCGTATCAAACACGGGGGCGCTGAGCTTGGCACCAGCCGGCAGGCCGATGCAGACGACGGAGCCGCGGCTGCGCACATACTGCGTGGCCTGCTGGAACGGCTTCTCGGCGACGGCCAGCAGCAGCACGGCGTGGGGGCCGAGGCCGTCGGGGCCGGACGCCGCGCGGACGTCGCGCACGAAGTCGTCGCCGACGCTGGTCGTGTAATCGACGTAGGCGCTCGCGCCGAGGTCCTTGCAGCTCTTGCCCTTCTCCTCGCCGCCGTCGATGGCCACCACGTTCAGGCCCATGGCGCGCGCGTACTGGATCGCCATGCTGCCCAGCCCGCCGCCCGCGCCGACGATGGCGACGTACTGGCCGGGGCGCACGCCCGATTCCTTCAGGCCCTTGTACACGGTGATGCCGGCGCAGAGGACGGGGGCGACGGCCTCGAGGTCGCAGTCCTTGGGGATGCGCGCGACGTGGGCGGCCTTGGCCACGGCGTACTGCTGGAAGGTGCCGTCGACGGTGTAGCCCGACAGCAGGGCCTTGGGGCAGAGCGGCTCGTCGGCCTGCATGCAGAAGCTGCAGGCCAGGCAGCTGCCGTTGAGCCACTTGATGCCGGCGTGGTCGCCCAGCTCGAGGTCGGTCACCAGCTCGCCCTTGGCCACCACCACGCCCGCGCCCTCGTGCCCGCCGACGAGGGGCAGCTTGGTCTCGAGCGGCCAGTCGCCCATCATGGCGTGCAGGTCGGTGTGGCAGACGCCCGAGTACTTGACGTTGACGAGGACTTCATCCGGGCCGGGCTTCTGGACGGGGATCTTCTTGTACGACACGGCTGTTGGTGATGTTAGGATATGAGGTGGCGGGATGGGTTATACACAATCTAGGGAGGGAGTATGGCGTACGGCCACCCGACTTCTCAACCACTTGAGCCCATTGCTCGGTTGGGATCTCAAATTCGCCCATTGTGATTCTGTAAACTTTGCGAAGCTAGTGTGTGTGTGTGTGTGTGTGTGTGTGTGTGTGTGTGTGTGTGTGTGTGTGTGTGTGTGTGTGTGTGTGTATATAGTGTGTGTGAAGTGTGGGTGTGTGCCGAGGAGGGAAGGATGATGATATCACTGGTGTGGATCAATCAGTGCAAAGCAGGAAGGAACCGCTGCCATCATTTATACGCATCGGCCATCGTCACCGTTCAGTATCACGCCGGATTATGATAGCGAAAAAAGGCCCAGTCTCGACCAACAAATACAAGAAACATGTAATACGAGGCCGAGCGGCAAAGGTGATTGATCGGTTGGGTGGTTGAGATGCAGGACGTCGGTCGATGAAGGCAAGCCTGCATGAACCGTACGATGTGGTAGACGCTGAACCCAAGAGGTAGCTTCTAGGCTCGATACAAGGAGCATTCCGGAACCGATGGCCTGACTTTTCGGCGTAAGGTAGCCGGGGCTGGAACGATTCCCAGCGGAATTGACCGCGGGGTCGGGGGAGCGGAACCAAGCGAAGCTCCTTCAGCAGCCCTCAAAGACCCCCCACATTTGTCTTAGAGTCTCAAGAGAAGTGCTCATAACTAGAATACCTGATTACCTTGTGTTTTCGTGTACAAAACAAACATGATAACTTTTGGGAGATGGTGCTGTTCAGACTTCATCGCCGTACCTTACGCCTCAAGTCTCCAAACTCCTCTCGGCTGTATACATACGAAGTTTGCAGGTATGCCACAGCCCCAGAAACCCTATCGGGGGGTTGGAACCCCGAGCGTGGTTACGTCAGTCACAAATTCCCAACAACAGCTCGACAAGTCTAGACCATGCCACACGACATAGGAAATCACAGGGTTCCCCGCAAGACCTCCGCTGCCCCGGGCTTGCGTTCGATGTCTCAAGCCACCGAGCTGATGTGTGGCATGCATAACGCATAACCGGCCCTGCCATGAGGAGGGCATAGTGAGGGGCGAACTGCTGCGGGAGGAGCCGGTTTAACAAGACATCATGCGGAACATCCCAACCAGGTAGAGCGACGTTATTCCAAGCGCTATATGGCCCGTTGCATGCCCCAAACGGTCATGTGTTCGGGAGCCCCAACCGCCGGGGCCGGGCATCCCTGCAGTAGGCGGGAAATATGGGGCACGCCGGCTTGGCATCAGTGGGCCGTCCCTTTCACCATCACCATCACCATCGGGCTGCCATACATGAGGTCCATAAGCAAACATAACGGCATGTCAACTTAACGTCGTTCACCTATCTGTTTTTGGCGCCACCCATGAAACACTGCCGCCTTCTCCGCATAAATATCGCTCGCTTTCTACAACGAAATCAATGACCCTTCTACGAGCCACCCGGTCCTCCCAGCAGGGCGAATCTCCGCACGATACCCGGTCCGTATTCTTGGTACTGTCGAATCGTTAGCTAAACCCATATCCCACCGCAAAATTCAGACATAGAACGTACCTCCGCCTTGGTGTGGCAGTATGATCGGAACTCGGGCGTCTGGCCCAGCAAGCTCCCGCCAAACCACGGCCCGTGACGCTGCCTCTTGTGCCCGATGACCTGCACCTCCAGTCCTCCACTCTTGGCACCACCGCTGCGCACCTCGCTCTGACGGATCCTGGCGTCCACGAGCTGCTTGATATCGCGCTGTAACCTGCGGCCAAAGTCCTTGTACAGCGTGCTGCCACCCGAGAGGACAATGTTCTTGTACAGGCCGCGACGCACATCGATGGGCGACGACTGAATCACGCCGTCGACAACCACGGGTAGCGGCGTCAGGAAGTCGGATGAGTAAATCTCGGGGTTGAAAAAGATCTCAGGCGCCAGGAAGCGCTCGTAGCCGACGTCGACGCTCACTTGGCGGCCGCCCGGATGGGCGACAACGTGCTTCAAGAACCGGGTGCGGTCGCGGTCGTACTTGCCAAACTCGTTGACGATATCCGGGCAGACGTAGCAGTACTCTTCCTTGATCTCCTGCGCCGTCTTGAGAGACGAGTCTGGCTCGCCGCGGTCACGGAGGAGCGACTGGACAAAGTAGGTGATGTCGCGGCCGGCGATGGGGATGGACTTGATCGAGGAACCGATCACGTAGCCTTCGGCGACCGGAATGACGTGCGTAACACCGTCACCAGAATCGATAACCGTGCCTGTCAGAGACCGATCCGTGACCTTCGACGACGTCCACGACGCAGCAAGTGCTAGCACAGCCTGGACGGCAATGTATAGTCCGGCACAGTTGAAGGATTCGAAGAAGATCTCGGCCGTGTTCTCGCGGTTCTCGGGCGGGTTTAAGGGCTAGAGTCTATTAGCCACAGCATCATACGCAAATACCAAGGGCAGCCTCACCGGCTCCGTGAGGAGGAAGTAGTGGTCCTCGGGCTCTACCCTGAGGTACTTGAAAATGGAGTTAGACCAGAATCTCTCCATATGATCCTGCCGCCACGTATTAGCCTCTCCCGCCAGCATCCGTTACTTGTTCAACCAACCCAGTTCTCGATCTGCCCATGCCGGATCGGGTAGTGTAACCCATAGCCTAGCTCCGTCAGCCGCCGCCTTTCTTCCTCAGTGGAACGGACCTACCAGGTCCACCCGCGGCCGAGATGGCCTCGTCGCCAATGAAGAAGTCGAGGTCCTCGGTTCCGCGCTTCCCCGATAGATGACCGGTCGGGCCAGCTCCGCCGGTCAGGAAAGAGGGCCTGTTGGGAACGGGAGGGCGGCCGGAACCCGCACCACCGCCGGTCGCGGCACCCTTGGTCGCAATCGCGGTCGGGAAAACGAACGAAGGAGAGTCGTTTCCGGCGAAACCTAACAGAATGACCGGTCAGCCATGAAACGGCGAGAAGTCGTTGTCAGCTCCGAAGGGGGGAGACGAACCTAGCTTAGAGAACCCCGTGCCGCTGCGAGGGTAAGTTGTGGTCAGCGATCGTAGACTTGGTGGACTTGTGGCTGGCGCATCCTCCTCTGTTTCCTCGAGAGCGGGGCTAAGGGGGGTCTCGCCGCTACACCTACTTGTCCATGACAACGGCTGGGGTTTGGTTGGCCATTGTTGCAAATGTCTGCTGCTGCGCGCAGCTCCTGCTAGTGTTTCTGCGCGGTCAATACAAAAAGCGACGCTCAAGGGCGAGGTGTCGTCCAGGATGCAGGCAGGCAGTTAGTGGAGAGCGTTGAGGTCCAAGATTACGTCTGACGAAGCTCCCCGAGTTGACCCACGCTGCGGCTGTGCGCCAAGAAATACGGGTGCCCCGCCAGCTACGGTGGCCGGAACGTCTGTCTGCCCAAGCTGCAAAGGGCAACAACCGGGCACGTCTTTAACATCGGCTCAAGCTCATCAGACAGATGCAACCTCTTATGTCGCAACTGAGACACCACTTAGTCAATAAATATGGCAGCAGATGATAGACCGTTTACCTAATCACTCAGTGCCGGCAAAATCTCAAGTTCTAGAATGGAATAAAATAATTGAGAACAACCATCGCATAGAAGCCCAGCAAGCACGGTCGGTCTTTCTCAAGGTTGAGCCAGGCACAGTAGCGCTCGCGCTCATGAGATGCGGGAATCATGAAGGAACACGACCGCGTCGCTCCTTCCCTAGATACCAATACTTCCAAAATTTGAGACTGGCACCGTGTAATTCGGCCATTTAACACCCACAAAACTAACGACCACCTGTTTCCGGTCGCCCTGCCATCTTCCAGCGACAAGTTTCCATACCCTCATCTCTATCGTCCTCGGTTTGCTCAAAACGCCTGGCTTTTTCTCCGTCCCTAAGGCAGCTTCCCGATTACCCCAGGGGGAATTAGAGCCAGTAGCGTTTGTTTCCTTTTCCAGATGTTGGTTTGCTTTTGGTGAGACGGTTCCATTTTCTTCGGTCCCTGCTTGCTTCCTCTCCTTCGATTTTGACGATACCCACGACTGACAAGCAACCCACCACCAACAGACCGAAAGCTGGGCGTAACTCAGCCAACCTATCGAGCCACCGCTATCTTGGCTACCCTAAACACAACCTCAGTTGTTTGGTTTGATATCTCGCCTACCGGCGTGTCAGACAGCTCGCGCACGCAACAATATCAGAGGCCCGATCACCTTGCTTTGAAAAGAAACGAGACACCATAAAATTACTTGGCGAATTGCTATTCCATCTCGACAAAGGAGACTGTCTCGGAAACCCGGCGCAATGTCAAGTGCCCCCGAGTTCTTCTCCATTGGCCCTGGGGGAGAGGCTTCCGTCGGCAGCTTGTGGGAAAGGTCGTCCAACAAGCCGGTTGCTTCGATATTCGTACACGCAGGAGCAGGATACCATAGTGTATTGAATGAGGGTGTACACCTTCAAGCGTGTACTGAGTAAGTTCTCCACCGGGAACCCTCTAAGCTATTCACATATCTAACGGCACGACTAGTGCTGCCCGCATTGGCATGAGTTTCCTCAGGGCTGGCGCAACTGCTCCCGAGGCCGTCGAGGCCGCCATTAGATGTCTAGAAGACAATGGGATTACAAATGCTGGTTTCGGAAGCAACTTGAACATCGATGGTGTGGTTGAGTGTGATGCCACGATTGTCGACCATCTCGGAAGAAGCGGTGCCTGTGGTGCTGTTGGGGGTGCGTGCCAGACCTGGTCATCCTGCTCCAAAAAGCATTCCGCTAATGTTACTCACAGGTGTCAAAAACCCTATCACGCTGGCCAAGAAGATCCTCGACACGAGCAGTCTGCCACTATCACTCCGCAGAGTCCCGCCCAACATCCTTATAGGCTCAGGAGCCAAGGACTTCGCGGAGGAGCACGCATTAAAAACCGTCCAGAACGAGTATCTAGTCTCGAGAAATGCAAAAGACCGTTATCTCAGCTGGATCGAGGACCTGAGGAGGGCTGAGGGGAAGAAGTCTCGTCCAGGATACAGGAAATACTGGAACGGTTGGAGGACACCATCGCTAGGTGCCTATGGAAAGGTTGCGAGGCCGGTCGGTGATGTACAGGCTCGAGATCATACCGCGGCCATTCTCACCGGCATTTGGAATGAAGGTCAACCCGACTCCCCGGATGCTGGTCGTTTCCAAGCCGGCCGCCACGAACTACCCGCAGCCACAATCGTTTCGACCTCGGCCCTTCTTGATCCAATGGGCGCATCGAGGGAAGCGCCGGGCAAGCCAAAATTCCCCGACCCTTGTCCCTTAAATCTCCTGGGTTCGTCCATTCAGCCATATAGGGGTCCGTCGACGCCGATGGAGTCGAGGGTATGTGCAGGACTGGGAGCCGACCCGCCATATTTCGCGTCGTCACATGCCCCAGCATCCGCTTCGGTCAACGATGGGTCTATAAGCTATGAAGACACCGAGGTGGACATGGTAGATGATTTCGACTACTATGAGACTTATGGATTCGACTCCTCGTGTGACAAGAACAACACGACCCGACCTGCGGAACCCCCGGCGGGAATGGACGAGGCTGTAGATACTGTGACGGATACGGTTGGGGTAATTGCAATCGACTCACTGGGACGGATTGCAGCAGGATCCTCATCGGGAGGCATCGGAATGAAGCACAAAGGCCGCACTGGCCCTGCCGCTCTAGTCGGTGTCGGGAGTGCTGTCGTTCCGGAGGACCCAGATGACGACCTGGCGACATCAGTGGCCGCGGTTACCAGCGGCACCGGCGAACATATGGCAACTTGCCTCGCTTCAAGCAAATGCGCTGAACGCCTCTTTCAAGGTACGCGCCGTGGGCCTGGCGGACGGGACATTGTCGAGGAGGACGAGCATACCATCATGGAATCTTTCGTCGTCGATGACTTCATGAATCACCCCGGGATCAGGAGCCAGCCTACAGCCGCGGCTATCGGGGTAATGGCTGTCAAGAAAGACCGTACCGGGGTATACTTCTACTTCGCCCACAATACGGATTCTTTTGCACTAGCTTCCATGTCGTCGACGGAACGCGAGCCACTCTGTGTCATGTCGCGCCTCGGCAAGACAGGGCATGTTGCGCTGGGCGGGCGGAAGATTCGGCTGGACTGAGGCGTCATCATGATGTTGTAGGGCACGCGCTGTTGGGAGTATGATGTCAGAGGGCGCTCGAGATCGAAAGAACGACGATTCCTGCATAAGAGACGAACCTTGAATGCATTACATTGCACCTTGTCAGAGTAGCGTCAGAGATTACCGATAGAAGTCATTGCCTCTTTATTTTCGTGTGGACCAAACCCAGTGGTGGCTCGGCCGTCGCTTCAATCTCGTCTTGCAGGTTGAGGCTCGTACAAGAGCAGCCATCAACAATCTATGTCCGTCAGTTTCTAGACGGGCCGCTGTGACCTGAGCTGTGATCTGGGGGATAGACATGTGCAAAGGGCGACGAGTTTGAAGTCCTGATAGATTTACGGTATGATCCCAGTATGAGACTCTGATAATTCAACATATTGTTTTCCTCTCTCCTAACGCCACGCCTACCCAGACGATTTTGATGCCCCTTTGCCCTTTGAGGACGCCATGGTCTACAACTGCAAACAAAAAAACAAAGACTGGCCATCCGGCGGTTATACAGTCCCACCCCCAACTCTCTCTCTCTCTCTCTCTCCTCCCCTTGCCCATCCTCAACTGAGCACGACGGTATATATCGATTCCCACTCTTCAAACCTCCCCATTAGTTCCCAGCTTCCTCTTCTCCTTCCGCCCAACGCCCGGCGAAGCGCTGCTGCTACTGCTTCCGTTGCTGACGTTGCTGCTACCGCCCGCCACAACCGGCCGCTTCCCGTAGTTCCCCAAGGCCAGCGCGGTGCCGCACGTCAGGCACTCGCCGCCGTCGGGCACCTCGCAAAAGATGCTGAGGCAGACGGAGCAGACGAAGCCCGTGTCGATCACGTTACGGTGACAGAAGCATGCCGCGCGGAAGTCGACCGCGTCCGCGCTGGGGGTCACGAGCAGCTCCGCCACGCTCGCGCCCAGCCCGAGCTTGGCTGTTCTAGGATGTCTTCCTCCTGCTGCTGTGGTTCCTTGGCCGCCGGCGGTGGCGGTCTTGGAGCTGGCTGGGCCCTTGCCCGAGTCTGCGCCGCCTGACGGGTTGGAGGGCGCAGTCCCGCTGCCGAAGCCGAACATGAGGTACTGAAGCAGCCCGCGTGGCTCGGCGGCTGGGATGAAGGTGCCTCGGGTGATGAAGCTGGCTTTGCTCGAGGAAGGTGGCGCTACCGCGGAGGGAGAGGGTGTCGATGGCGATGCGGGCGCGGGCGGCGGCAAACACGGCGTTCATGGTGGGGATGTACTGCGCCGGGGCGCTGTCGCTGACCGAGAGGATCAGAATGCGTGCGTGTAGGCCCGCGAGGCCACCGCCGTTCATAGACGTGCTTGATACGGGGTTCGGGCCGACTGCGGTGCCTGCTGTCATGGCGGTGCCGGTGTTCGTCGCAGCGTGGGCGGCTGTGGAGGAGGCGGTGAAGGACAGGGCGGTTTTGTTGATGTGGGCGAGGGCGAGGGTCAGGGCGCCGGATATTTGGGTCGTTGTCGAGGCGAGGTCGGCATCGGTAGTGTCGTTTATGAGGGCGCGGAGAGAAGTTAGGAGGGAGTTTTCTATTTGGGCAAACTGGGGGTATTTATTGGCAGAGGAGGATTTGCTGTCGCTGGCAGCATTTTGCATATCGACATCCTGAGAACGACCCTGCCTTGGCGGCGCTGGATAGAGCCAGACGGCGCGGTTGGTATGGGCGGCTATGATGGAGACCTGGTTCGAGTTGCTAAATGCGAGGTGGGCATTGACAAAAACCAAGATGTTCGCTATCGCTTTGGAGATGGGGAGGACATCGGTGAGGGCGGCCCAGGCTCGTGGGTTGGTGTCGATGACAATGGTGCAGAGCGATGGTATGTCGTCAGTATTGTACACCTCGTAATGCTCCGAGGCGTCAACTGCATCCTGGACGCTCATTTTGAATTGGCCCTGTGTGTTTATGTGGCTGTGGCTGCTATCGCTCGCTGCAATGGCTTCGTGCAATGCTATCCGTCGTGGGTAGGACACCTCGCAGGCATTCGGTGGATGTCAGAATTGTCGTCCGTGCCTGTCGATCAATGACGATTCGCCGATTCGTTGCTCTCTGCTCGCTGCTTTCTGTTCCCTGCTGCTTAGGTTCCTCGGCAAATCCGGTTTATCGAAATCCGAGGTGATGCAGCAGGCCGTCGCAGGTCAGCCGTAAGTCGAAGGCCTTCATGTGCGCTGTTGGTTTTTTGTGATGGCCTAATGACGTTGCGAGTTGTCCACCATGGAGTTACTCGTTACGTAGCAGTGGAAAATTGGGAGGACCATAACCAAACCGATGGGCCGCTGTCACATGCAACTTGCGCTATGCCGCTCTCAGACTAGACTACCTTACAGTACCTAATTGCATGGCGCTCACTTGGCGCTAACTATGGTGGGGCATCAACTTGGCGGGGCCAAGCCTCAGATATCTCAGGCGATTTACGTCCAAAGGTTCGTGAGCTTCAACATCATCTGTCCACGAAAGGCCTGCTGCCGGTCATGGTAGCTTCTGGAAATTTTTTGCCTAGAGTGTTGCCTGGAATTCTGCCTAGAATCTGTCTAGAAAATCTCTGCCGACCAGTTCCAAATCTGAGTCTGCTTCTTCCCTCTTACAACCTCTTTCCACGATCAATTCTCAGTCAAGATCTGTCCTACAAAAGCTCGTTCTCAACTCTCAACACCCGCAACCCTTGTCTCTCGACTCCCGTCGTCTAGAGTCAATCTTTCAGACCTTTAAGCCTTGTCTGCACCTCCTTAGCGCGTGGACGCGAACCTCTTTCAACCATTGAGTCTCGCGCGAGTCGCGTCGATACCTGTCCTACAAACACTCAATTCTCAACTCTCAACACCTGCAACACCTGCAACTCTTGCGTCTCGGCTCCCGTCGTCTGACATTAGTCATTCATACCTCCACGCCTTTCTGGCACCTCCTTGACGCGTTTACAGACGCGCTTACAGGCACGTTTACACTTTATAACCGCTCCTACGCTCAGCTACGTTGAGCCTATCTTTCCATCGGACCCATTTACCCGTAACCACCTTTCTACTCCTACTATTATCCCAACAATCACCATGCCTGTCTCTGTCCTCGAATCATCCGTTGTGGTCAAGACCACTGAGAAGCAAGGCGAGGCCCTACTTCTTCTCGCTCGACTCATGGAAGGTGGCAAGAAGGACGAAGAGTTGTCGGTCGACCTTGCCAAACTGACAAAACTCCTCAACGAGGACGTCGAGCGCACTAAACAGGGCGAGCAATCCATCACCTATGTTATCGACAGCGATTGCGTCGACACTATCTTTCTCTACCTCGACATGAGACAATCCGACACCGTCCGGGCCCAAGCCACCCTTTGCACAGCAGCCTACCTCCATGCTATTGGCAAGCAGGGCCCAGAGTATATCAATGAGTTTTTTCACGCCAGAATGCGTCGGGGCCACTACGAAGACTACATTATCGCCTTTTGTGCTGCTGCGGCCATATTCCCCATGGACTACGATACCATGTCAAAGCTCCTCCACACCGATGGCTTTCTCCCCAGCCTTGCACCGCTGATGAGCGGGAGGTACAAGAGCCGGAAGGCCGAGATGGCTTGCTTGGAAATGCTCAGCGCCGCATGCATGCAGACGAAGTGCCATGCTGCTATCTACAAGCATTGCCTTTCTTGGATGGAGGATCTCATCTTTGAGAATCCCGAATTACGTGTCGAGGCCATGATGGAACTCAGAGGGACCGAGGTTGAGCTTAAGGAAATGACCGACGACTTGAGAAAGCACTGCGAGAAAACTCGCAGCCTTGCTGGAGTTATCTGGACGAAGATTATGGTTAGCGCCCATGTCCGTACACTTCGTCGTAGTGCCCGGAAGGCCTTTAAGAAGGCCGCTAAGAAGGCCGCTCCGAACGCCTGTGACGGGAGACTCGTTGTGGGGTTCATCATCGTGAAGCCAGCTGACGTGAAGAAACTTTGAAGGCCGCCCCCGTTCAGCAGAACCTAACACCCAGCCAGGGACCCGAACCCAAGATTGAATCAGCAACGCCAAAGTTTGAAGTTTTATGCAAGAGGTTTGCCGAGATGCTTGCCACCGAGGACCCCGAAGATGTCCAGTATGCGGTCGAGGGACTGGCATACGCAACTACACGGCCTAGCATCAGGGAGCAGCTAGCTCGCGACGGCAAATCGTTGAAACAGATTGTCAAAATTCTTGAATCGGCACCCCCGAAGTCGTCACTGGCGTACGGCGTTCTTAGTATCATTACCCACCTTACTCGCTACCAACCCGCCGAGACTGAGGAACAAAAAAGGGTAAGGGAACTCAAAGCCTATGCTAACGCGGCCGGAAAGCTGCAACCCAATCCTCTGAGTGACGATGCTCACGTATCAGAGCGGTGCAAACTTGTTTTTAGTTCTGGCGTCACTCCGCTTCTCGTCAAGCACTGCAAGGCGGCCTCGGTCGCATCTCTATCTCTCATCATCTCCATCATCTTTTCGTTCTCTGTCACCTCTTCGTTCCGCGGCCAGCTCGCCCAGCAGGGCGCCGTCCGCCTCCTCATCGCAGCCTGGACCGCGCTCCCAGAAAAGGAAGAAACCACACGGCGGACCGCCGCCCAGGCCCTCGCACGCATCCTCATCTCTACCAACCCAACCCTTGTCTTCCGCCAACAAACCCCTCAAACCGCGGCCATCCGCCCTCTCACCTCAATCATCCCTCCAGACCCCACATCGGACACCCGGGATCTCCTACCCACTTTCGAATCCCTCCTCGCGCTCACCAACCTCGCATCAACGGACGACGACCACGACACCACGCGGCGCGCCATCGTGCGCACCGCCTGGGACGACATCGAGGAACAGCTCTTCAGCAGCAACATCCGCATCTCGACCGCCGCAGTGGAACTCGTCTGCAACCTGGTACAAAGCCCCGCCGAAGCCATCACCCTCTTCGGCGACGGCTCGCCCAAAGCCGCCACGCGCGTGCAGCTCATCCTAGCACTAGCCGACGCCGACGACACCAAGACGCGCAGCGCGGCGGGCGGCGCCCTAGCCAGCCTGACCGCGTTCGACGCTATCGTCCGCGCGGTGCTGCTCCAGCCGCGCGGGGCGGGGGTGGTGCTGGGCTTGTGTCGGGACAATGGTGATGAGGGGCTGAGGCATCGGGGCGCGGTGGTGGTGCACAATATGCTTTCGCAGGAGGGCGAGGTAGGCCAGTTGGCGAGGGAGAAATTGCTCGCCGCTGGCGGGGTGGAGGCGCTGACGGAGTGTGCTAAGAAGAGTCGGACGCCCGAGGTGGTGGAGGCTGTGGTGCATGCCTTGAAGGTGCTGCTTGGGAAGGAATGAAGGGGTTGATGTCACTCTTTTAGATACTTTCCTATGTCCTTTCTTATGTCCTTCTCTTATGTCCTTTCTTATGTCCTTTCCTATGTCTTTTTCTTATGTCACAGGGACGTTTAAATGGTCTTCGAGAGAGGAACCACTTAATGCGTGGATGGCTTGATCATGGCCCGGTTGTAATACATACTCTAATAAGATTGGACCCAGATAGAGTATCAGACTGTTTACATACATTATGCGAGCCCTCCATTTATATGCATGCATGCACCGCCCGCTCATCGAGCTCGTAATCTAGATCTCCGTGCTAGTCTCATCTCTCCCCAGAAAGATCTTGCTCATCCTCCTACTAACCGCCTGCCCAACCGTCCTCTCACTCACCTCCCCTTCCTTGTTGACGCTCTTACGCACCTTCTCCAACCTCAGCGGGCCCCCTTCCTCCAAACCCTTCACCAACTTAGCCACGGTCCCAAACTCGGCCGCAATGCCATACGCGATGGGCGCGGTAACCCGGGCAATCTCCTGCAGCATACGCACGTACGTGTCATGCGGCCCGTCACCCGTCCTGACCTGCCCGGTGTCCATGCAAAACCCGGCGTCGTTGGCCTCGTCGCGCTGCCGGCGGTACGGCACCGTGCTGATGTGCTGCGTGAAGACGGTGATCCAGCGGGCCGTCTCGAGGGAGACTGTGGTGTGGTGGATGAGCACGCCGTGGAGGACTTGGAGCTGGAGGAGGGAGGTCTCGACAACTTCTTCGTCAATGTAGGTTTGCGGGTTGCCGTTTTTGCGCTTGCGCTGCTGCTGGGTGTTGGAGGTGTCGAAGGCCGGGTCGAGGCCGTTGCGTACGGCAGAAACGTATTGGTTGTTGCGGGCGTTGCGGTTCTTGCGGAACCAGAGGGACAAACCTTCGAGTAGGTAGATGATAGTGTCGTTTGGGAAGTGGCGTTTCATACGCAGGACATGAGATTCGAGACTGGTATCCTCCTCGCCGAGGACGAGATCGATAAATTGCGCTGCCGGAACGATCACCATGGCGTAATTTTCGCGGTCAATTCGCTCGGGGACGGGTTCCCAGTGGCCTAGCTCGTCGTTGTACCGGGAGCTCACTTTGCGGCGCCATTTGACTACATTATCGACGGGGCTTGTCCAGGTGGCGGAATCAACCTGAAGGTCGCGGAGAAGGGTGGCCGCTTGTAGTTTAACGGACTCGTTGAGAGTTGTAGGGAGGTCGACGATCATTTCTGGCGTGGCCACCTTTTTGTATGTTCGAATCTTGTTCACTTCGGCCAGGGCAGCAGCCCTCACTTTCTCCTGGGCTCTCTCTTCTTTAGTGCGTTCTTTCTCTAACCTCTTGCGTTCCTTTTCTGCCTCCCGGGCGGCGATCTTTTCTTCCTTTTCCCTCGCTATCTCCAAAGAAGTCTTCTTTGGCTGAGTTGAGTCTGCCTTCGACCCCGCTGATTTTGGCTTCCGTGCTCGTTTAGCGGTGGTAGATACCTGAGGCAGGCGGTCGTGTCTGGTAAACCTTTGCTTCATGGCAGCCAGATCGGTGATGTCTGGCAAGTCATCATCGGAGAATGGCTGGGCTGCGCACTCGGTTTCAGAATCATCCAGCGTGATTACTTCTGATTGAGCCCTCCGAAAACACCGTGGAGACTTCCCGCGCTCATTTTCGTTCGCCGTCCGAAGAGGAGCAGAGCTCGAAATTGGATCCCATGCTACTTCGGATTGGGCCGCTTTGACTGGACCGGAGACACGTGCTGGCGAGCTAGAAACGAAAGGATCAATGTCGTCGATTTTGGGTGCCCGGTCGCTGGCTTTAGGCGGCTGGGGCCTCCTTTGCAAGGCGGGGGAGCTAACAAAGGGATTATCGTCCAAGTAGCTTGACGGCAGCGCCGCAGCGTGATTGCTAGACTTTGGGGATGGTTGCTCTGCCACCCGAGGGGAAGAACTTGCAAATGGGTCAGAGTCAAGCCAGTTTCGTCGAGGAACCGGCCGTTCAAAGTTTGAACGAGGAAAGACTGTCGGGCTTTGGCGCCTGGGCCCGGGTACCTGAGGCGGGGCTATTGTTGTGGTTAGTTTTGGCTGGCCATCTGGATTGCTGATATCCGCATCGAAACAATTTAAGCGGCGTCTTTTTGAGGAAGGCCCATTATTAGATGTGCCCTCTTGCCCGCGGGAATCCTTGGAGGGAATGCCCTCGTCGTCTGAGATGAGCCACACATCGTCAATGGTAGTTCGGTCGTTTGGTCGGTCATTTGACTTCGAAATATTTGTGTTGTTGTTTTGACGAGCGGGGGGCAAAGGGGAAAATATGTCGTCAGAACTGAATGTTGTGATCTTGGCAACACTTGCCGACGGTGGTAATGGTTGACTCGCTTTCGGTAGCGGGGGGGAGCCCGCCTCGGAGCTCGAGAGGAGCGAGATCACTTCGACGGGCATGCTGTGGCCAGTCTGAATTGTCTTTTATAGTCCGCGGACGATGTCCCTGCACACAAACATTGGCGTGTTTCCCCCCCTTTTACGGTGATCTTGGAGTCAACAATATCCTGGCATTTCAAAAGAGTTCTCCTCCTTGAACTGTAGCGTTTTCCTATTTGAACTGTAGTGGTCCGTGCGTCAGCCAAAACGGGAAGGCGGTGAGCTGCATGATTCGGAGCCCTACTTTGGAGACAAATCATGGAACTTCGCTCCAATAGTCACCATTTTCATCCAGCAGAACGCACGAATACCAAGAAGTTCTTCAAGCCCTGATTCAGGAAAATACGCAAAACTCTCAATTCGAAGCTCGCCTCTTCACAAATCCCAGACCATAGGACTTCCCCTAAAAGTTCAGATCAAGCAAGAGCTCGTTGCAGGAGGCGTAAGCCGGGCCAGTGAGGAGACGGTGGCCTGGCGGGATGCTTGGTGGTGCAGGTGCACCATAAGGAGACCCTGTCAAGACAGCCTCTGGTTGGAGTGAAGCCGGTAACTCCTCCATGTCCTGCAGACTGCGCAATGACATATATTTAATAAGAAAACCTGAAATCAAAAAATTAGCACTTAAATAATCCATTCTCGATGCCCAAATGAGGGTATTCTCACTGCGCCGTTGTGGAATCGTAACGTTGCTTCGGGTGTTATGCTGTGATGCTGTGTGGCAGGCATCAAGCGGCAGAATTAATTAGCCGACGTTTTGCAGTGTTGCGCACGGACCACTACAGTTCAAATAGGAAAACGCTACAGTTCAAGGAGGAGAACTCTTTCAAAAACGCACCAGGGCGACCAGGGAGGCGACACGACGGAAAGCACGAAACAAACACATAATCACGTGATTTTTTTTTCGGTGACCGTCTTTTGAAGGGGGTCTTGGCGGCGTTTGTTGAAGCAGCAAATATGTCGGAATGCAGTGCCTCTACAACGTAAAACAGGATCACAGGAAGCCCAATGGCCTGGCTGGCATCACGAATTGGGGCTGCCATTCTCCCCAGACCCGCACCGCTGACCACCCCCCCCAAATCGACATCCCATCTTCTCCTGACTCATGTGTACTTGTGTACTATGAACTAACGGGTTCAACGTGGTCGCGGAGATTGGGAGCTTTACGGCGAATATGGTTAAGATGAGAAACCGAAAGTGACGGCGATCGAGGTAGTGGTTATGCCGGGGAGACGTATGGGATGACGGTGATGGGGAGCAGTCTAACAGGAAGAGAACGAGTTTGCCGGCGCCTTCGTTTTAGAATGATGGTGGATTTCGGATGTGATTTTCATGGGTTTCTACACTATTATTATTAATATTTTGGGTGCTTTCAAGGCAGTATTTGTAACCATATGACAGACGAGGAAACCTTCGGGCAGCAAACGGTTTCCCAGCTGTGAAGTGACGGGACTTTGGTGGTAGTGCGGGGCTTCCTCGGCAGACGACAGGTTGATTCAACCAACTTCTCCGAAACCACCAGCACAAACTTCATCTCCAGTTCTCGCTTCCTCCCTGGCGTTATTTGTGTCTCGGAACCTCCGCACGTGGTTGTCTCCCCGAGCTACTCTCGTTTCGGCGGCCGTTGGCCCAGATTCAGGCCTTCGCGGTCGCTTTCGCCGAACCGATCGCCATGGAGGATATCTTGGTCGGGTTTAGCGTGCGCACGGCCGTGGGAACCCGCCAGCGGGCCCCGTTTTTGGAAGTTGAGAGAGCTTGGACCTGGCAAGCCCTGGCTAGTTCAAGCCAGGGGCGTTTGCAAAGCGCTGTTTGTGGAAACGAGGGGCACACATCGCCAACGCCCTGGAGCAATGGCTGACTTGTTATGTAACCACTTATGCAGCGGACTGACCGAGCAAGCGGGAGGAGCGTGGAGGGGAACGGACGCTTGAGGTTCTGTGCCGCCTTCTTCTCGAATGCCACTCGCGGAACGATCCGATGCCGAGACTTGTCGTCCCATGTCTCGCAGGATGCTAAGATGAAGCCTGCGGATGAAAGTCAGGGCGTGCAGCTCTGTCATGCAGCAAGGTTGTTTCGAACCGCCCAACGGCCTATCAAAACTCCAGGGCACACTGGGCCTCTCAAGTTTCTCAACGGCGTTTGAGCATTGGCCGGCAAGATGGGTTACATCTGGGTTGCCCCGCGATCCCTCAAGAGGACCGAACTGGGCGATGATCCCTCTATCGGAGGGTCACTGCCGACATGGCTTGCCAAAGTTGAATACTACGAGGTCGATTCCAAGTTGCTCATCACGCCCGGGCGTTGTGTGCGGCATGTAATCCTGCATTGCGCTTCAGAGGGAGTTAACTGCGAATACCTGGTATCCGTGTCGTGATTAGCGCCGCCAGAGACCCAGGAATCCGAAACCTCCAAAACCTGACACTTTCGGGTGTCTGGCATCCCAGTGTCCGAAACTGAGGGGGGAAGACAAACATGTCGAATATCAAGTGACACGTTTGTACAATTAGTATGCCATCGAGGGATGATAATGGTGAGGAATGGTAGCCGTGTGACAATTGAGGATATCACTCGGCGTATCATCAATTGTCAAGAGCCTCCGACTCAGAAATGGGGCCCGGGGTTGCTTCGAGAGACTGGACCCGACCCCAGACTCGGTTGCATGCAGGGCCCACAGCACCCCCCACAGGGCGATGGGATGGGTGTTTGCTCCGATGGCGACAGGAACCGGGCGGCCAGCCCGTTGCGAGCAAACCCCTCCTTGGCCTTGCATTCTGTCGTTTTTTTTTTCTGTTCTTTTTTCCTTTTTTTTTCTTCCTTTCTTTTTCCTCGTAACTAGCGGTCCACTTTTTGGTTGCTGAATATATCTAAGCCCACTTGCAGCCGACAAGCTGGAAGAAGCCATCAACGCAGCTAGCCGCCTCAACAAGAAGAACCTGGGCAGTAGACAGCGGGCAGCGGAGTCAAGGTTAAGAGCTGCACATTCTTGGGCTAGCTTCGATAGGTAGGTTACCAGGTACATTATCGCCAGGCACAGGGTCACCCCCAGTGCCCCAGTGTGCCCCATTGTCACCTCTTGCAGCTTCAGGGGACGCGTTTGTAATTTGCGCTACCCCCGGTCGGTGCAATCAAATAAACAAGGGGGAATCCCCAAACGGCGCCCAGACAGTGAAGCATTTTCCCCCAAAAAATACCCGCGCTTCGAGACAGGAGAATCCTCGACCTTTTTGGGGGAGAGCAGCGGATGACGGACCTATGCACCGAAGCATAACTCTTTTTTGCGGGGTCATTGGTGTCGAGTTCTGCCTCTGGCATTGAGAGAGACTTGCACAGCTCGTGTGCCGTACACAAGTCTCGCGCCTTGTCCCACGATTTTCCCTGTGCGGCACCCATCGCCGGCGGAAAAAGGCGATCGGGCCAGTCCCACCGCGCCGGCTCAAATCGACCGATTCGCGAACCCCTTTAACAAGGTCCACGCCGCCCGCTTCGCACCCGCCGCCGCCAACATGGCGAGCTCACCACCAGCTTCGCCCGGCATCATGCCTCAGCGACCCATGAGCGCCATGGTCCGCCCATCGCCGAGGAGCAATAGTCGCATGAGCATGCAGAGTAGGACGGGCGGAGGAAGCAGGGCGTCGGACGAGGATTCCAAAACCGCCGTCAAAGTCGGTGAGTACACAACATCCGATCACAACCCCACCGGCATCTGGCAGTCGGAGCGTGTCACGACCTCCCGGACAGCTGCATTCTGACTCTTTTTTTTTTTCCCTTGATTTTTTTTAGCGGTTCGAGTCCGTCCACCCCTGCGGCCGACCGACCCGGGCTACGAGCTCATACCACAGCGCTTCCAGCGGTCAATGGTCCAGGTCCAGTCGCCGACTAGTCTTGCGATCGAGTCGCCACAAGGACGCAAGCTGTTTGTTTTCGACAGAGTATTCACTCCCGAGGTTGACCAAGCGGGGGTTTGGGAGTATCTGGAAGAGTGCATCAGCGCGTTTACCCAAGGATACAATGTCTCGCTTCTCGCCTACGGCCAGTCCGGCGCCGGCAAATCGTATACGATGGGAACCTCGGGACCTGCCGAGCAAGACGACACGGATGTCATGGGTGAGTAGCCTCGCACCGCCGTTTGGCGCTCAGCCTTAATGCGCCATCGCTGACCTTGTCCCCTTCCCGCCCCTAGGTGTCATCCCACGCGCCGCGACTGCCCTCTTCGAGCATTTGGAGGGGCCCAAGATCCGAAACCCCAACCGTAGTTCCATGTCCCAGCTCCGTACACCTGCACGGTACTCGGCGCAACAGGCCGGCGCCGCCCAAGCGGAGAAGAACTGGACATTGCGCGCCTCGTACGTCGAGATCTACAACGAGCAGCTGAGGGATCTCCTGGCTCCAGACAACGTTCCGCCGCACGAACGAGGCACCGTCACCATCCGCGAGGACGTCAAGGGCAACATCCTCCTCACCGGCTTGCACCAGATCGAAGTCAACTCGGTTGAAGATCTGATGAACGTCTTGAACCAAGGCTCCACGCTCCGGCAAACCGACGCGACAGCCATCAACGCCCGTTCGTCCCGCTCTCACGCTGTCTTTAGCTTGAATCTCGTGCAGAAGAAAAGCAAACAGCAAGCGACCACGAATACGGAAAGGCGATTTTCGATGCCGTTGGACGGTCTGAGTGGCGGCGGCGAGACGCTCGTGACTACCGACAGCAAGATGCACTTTGTCGATTTAGCCGGCAGCGAACGCCTCAAGAACACGGGCGCCCAAGGCGAGCGGGCCAAGGAAGGAATCTCGATCAACGGGGGGCTTGCCGCGCTCGGCAAGGTCATTTCGCAGCTGTCATCGCGGCAGGCCGGAGCCCACGTGTCGTACCGGGACTCCAAGCTCACCCGTCTGCTGCAGGACTCGCTGGGCGGGAATGCGATCACGTACATGATTGCCTGCGTGACGCCGGCCGAGTTCCACCTCAGCGAGACGCTAAATACGGTGCAATATGCGCAGAGGGCCCGAGCGATCCAGAGCAAGCCGCGGATCCAACAGGTCGAGGAAGGCGACAAGCAAGCCATAATCGACCGGCTCAAGGCCGAGGTCGCATTCCTGCGGGAGCAAATCCGGAGTGCAGAACGGAGCGGGGGTGAGCGCCGGACCCTGGCCCCTGGCGAGAGGTCCGAGCGGCAGAACGAGCGGGAAGTTGAGTTGCAGAACCGCCTTCTCGACTCGGAGGAAAATTACAAGGCCCTGGGCGAGCGCCATGCAAAGCTCATTGCCGAGATGGCGAAGGCAAGGGATGAGGAGGCCGCCGAAAATCAACACCGCGACGAAAACGCAGAGGACATCGCCACCGAGCGCCTGAACAGATCAAATAGCTTCGCGCAGGCTGTGGAACAGGTGGTCTTAGAATATGAGAAGACGATTCAGTCATTGGAGCATTCTCTCGCCAGTACCCGGGCTACCCTGGCCATCACTGAGGGGTCCTTGCTTGAAAAAGAGACCAAGTGCGCCTACACAGAAACCATCAACGGCCAGCTCCAATCACGGCTGCAAAAGCTCATGGACCGCGAGACGAGCACCGAAAATTACCTGCACGACCTGGAAGCGAAGCTGGATGGTCATACGTCGGGCGAGGAGAAGAATGCAACCATCATAATGGAGCTGCGCAAGGAGATCACCCGCGTGCGCGAGAACGAGGCGACCTGCGAGGACTACATTTCGACACTGGAGGAGCGTCTCGCCGAAGCCGATCAAGATGCCGAGTTGATGCAGCGCGAAATTGACCGGTTAGAGCAGGTGGTTGAGCGACAACGCAGCCTCGGAAAACTGGACTCCCTGTTGTACGAACTCGACAACATTCAAGCGGATGCACCGGTCCCCGAGGCCGAGACCGGATTGACCAACGGCGCTGGCCACCGGCGCACGGCAAGCCGCAGCATCGCCGAGCATTCGCGCAGCCAGAGTCATGTCAGCCGACAAAGCCAAATGGAGGAGACTATCCCTGAAAGTGGGGAGGAAGACATCCCTGAGGAGGCCGACGAGCTGAAAGCGTCCGCGGAAAACACCACGGACGCCACAACCCCCAAGCCTTCGCGTTCTCGCCTGGCAACAGAAGATCGCGCGGCCGATTATGCCGCCAGCCCGGCACAGTCCAAATTCGTCGCCGATAAGCTCGACACCGTTACCCAGGAGCTGCTCGGCCTACGCGTCGAACACGAGTCGACACTCAACGAGTACGAACTCCTCCAAGCCAAGTATGAGGAAGCTCTTCGCGCGTTGGCCGATATGCAAGATGCGGTCGATGAGTCGCGGCACCCGCAACGTCCACGCGACTCGATGCTTTCGGTCGCCTCGCCGCTCCAGACGAGGCCGCACTCCTTCCTGTCTGACGCCAGGACCAATGATACGAGAGATGGCGCACATCTCTCGTTGAAGTCGCTCTCGTCCGAGCTGTCTTCCGCCATGGACTCTCCGGCCACAACCGTGGGAGCCCCCGATGCCGAGACCACTGTGTCAAAGGCTGAGGAGCATGGAGCTTCCCCCACTGAGCTGGCTAACTCCGACGTTATGGTAGAGATGGAGAGACTCAAGACCCTTGCCGCTGAGCGGGAGTTTGCCGAGAGGGAACTTGCCGAGCGGTACGCCCAGCTGGAGCAACAACACCAACATACTCTCGACGTGGTGGAGGAACTCAAGACGGAGGTTGCAAAGGCCCAAGCTGCCACCACCGAAGCCCAATCGCCGAAGGGTAACACTCCAGTGATCCGCCGCAAGTCAAGCCAGAACGTCATGATTATTGATCGCGCTCACCGGTCGTTTGCATCGCTACGGAACATCGCTGCCGAGAATTTCGAGAACCAGCCCGACGTCATGCAGAACTTTGAGCTCAACCTCAACTCGGCCATGCACGAACTCCACTCTCGATCTGAGCGTATTCAAGAACTCGAGGCCGATGTTACAACCGCCAAGAAGGAGATGGAGACGAAGATGACCATTATCTCCGGGCTGACGCGTGAACGGTCAAGCTTGAAGGCCACTTCCCCTATGGATATGGCCATGGTGTCAACTCTCCGCGAGCAGCTAGAACAAAGCGAAAGGCGCATCAGGGAGATGCAAGCGGCGCATTCCGCGCGGGAGAAGGAGCTGGAGGCGCAGTTGGCCGAGCTGCAAGAGTCGCTGAAGCAGGCTACCTTGGCAGCAGAGAAGGCCACGGCATCCGCTCAGGCGGCCGCCGAGGCCCAAGAGTCTGTGAGACAAGCTCCGGTTACATCGGAAGACTCCGCAACAGACATCAAGGAAGCTGTCCAGCCCGAAGATTCCGCAACGGATATCAAGGAAGCTGCCCGGTCTGAAGATTCCGCAGCAGAGAGCAAGGAAGCTGTCGAGTCCGAAGATTCTGCAACAAATGGTAAGGAAGCCGCCGAGTTGCAAGAGTCGCTCAACCGAGTTACTCTTGCCGCAGAGGAGGCTGCTGAGTCGGCGAGAGTAGCTTCTGAGGAATCAGCGGCTCAGATCGAGCTACAGGAAAAGAAGATCTCGGAGCTCGCATCAGAACTCTCTAGCTGGGAGGACAGGCACAACACAGCGCTGCAAAGCATGCGCGACGCGGAGGAGCAGATGGCCAAGACCATTGGGGAACTCGAGGCCCAGCTCGCCTCCGTTTCAGCACAGCTGGCCGAGGCTGAGCAGAAGGGTCCCGAGGAGGAGAAGGCGCTTAAGGAGGTCGAGGCCAAGCACAAGAGTTTGGTCGACTTCTTGAGAACCGAGATTGATGAGTACAAGGGCATCATCACCACCAACCAGTCCAAGGTTACCGAGGTCGAACAGCAACACACGGCGACCAAGAAGCTTCTCGAGATGGCCACACATGACCGTGACGAGGCTAAGAGCGAGCTCGAGACCCGCAATGAGCTGATCGCGAAGCTGGAGGCACAGATTGCCGACCATGAGCAGGCCCTCAAGGCGCACCAAGAGAACATCGGCGAGTTGGAATCGAAGCACGCCAGGGATGTCGAGGAGATGACGTCCTCTTCGAAGCAAGACGTGGAATCTCAGCTAGCGGCACTCAAGTCCGAGCATGCCGGTCGGATTAGCCAACTCGAGGGTGACCTAACCGAGGCGCGCGAAGACCTCATGAAGGTTGCTACGCAAGTCGCCTTCGCTCTCGGCCTAGATGTCAGCGTCGAGAGGATTTCGGAGCGCCTCGAGGAGCTTGTCTCGTACCAAAAGGCCCTGGTCCAGGAACAGGAGAAGAGGGCAGAGCTCGAGAACCCATGTGGTGGACCTGTCCAACATCAACGACACGGTCATGCGTGATCTCGAGACCGTCAAGGCGAGCTTGGCCGAGGTTCTCGAGGCGGAAAGCGCCAAGCCACAAAACCACTTCCCGATCGAGGAGCAGGTCGCCCTGGTCAAGAAGAAGGTGGTGGATCTCGAGACCAAGAACAAGAAAAACTCGCGGCTTGTCGAGGAGCTCGAGGATCAACTCCAGAGCAACTACGACCAGGCTCAGATGGCGAGCAACCGCCTTTCGACACTACAGATGGAACGAAACGTCCAGCTGGAGGAGGCCAACGCCGCCAAGATCAAGCTGCAGTCAGAGCTGGATGCCATCCGGGAGGAATACGCCTCTCTTCAGGTATGCTTAACAACCCCCCATTCCCATTCCCCCAACACGGCCGCTAACACCAACCAGAGCAAGCTCGACAGCATCCATTCAAGCGGAAGCCCAGAGCGATCCGACTCCCTCACAGGCGCCGTCCGCAAAAGCTCCTCGGTCGCCTCCCTCCCCTCTCCACCCCCCGCCATCCCGCTGCCCCCTCTCCCCAACGGTACATCGGGCTCCAACCCAGGTACAACCTCCCCCACCCCCCGCCCGCCCAGCAAAGACATCGGCGGCACCTCAGCGGCCGCCGCCTCCGTCGGGATCATCCAAATCCAAGAAGACCAAGAAGCACGCATCCGGCTCATCGAGAAACACCTCAAGGCCGAGAAGCAACTCACCGCCACCCTGGAGGAGGCGCTCACGGACCTGGAGCAGCAGCAGAACGCGATCCGGGCCGAGTGCGACGCGTGGCGGCGGCGCGGCGACGAGCTCGAGGCCGAGCTCAAGGAGCTGCGCGAGAAGCCCGAGCAGGAGAACCGCTACAGCATGCAGCAGGTCGAGGAAGAGCGGCGCAAGCGGAGGGATGCCGAGATTGCGCGCGCGCATCTGGAGGAGCGCATGAATACCATTGCGAAGAAGAAGAAGAAGGGGAGCCTGAACTGCTTTTAGGAGAGCGACGAGGGTCGGGGCTGGGGTGGGGGTTGGGTTTGGATCTTGGGGGTGGTTTTGGTACTGGTGCTGGTGCTGGTTTTGCTGTGGGTGTTGGTGAGGTGTTGACGATGTGGTGGCGGTGGTGGTGATTGGGAAAAAGGGGGCGGGAGAGCTCCTTGGTAATGAGGGATGGGGTGATGGATGATGGGGCTTGCCTGGGATGAAGATGATGGGTGGGGATGGAGACGATGTTCACGGTGGGCATGGCTTTACAGGCGGGTGGCATCTTTTGCTCTGCTACTGCTTCTCTGCTGCTGGCGAGGACGGATTTTCTGGTTGATGATCTGTTCCACTGTTGTTTTATTTGTTTGTTTGTTGTTTTGTTTTTTGTTGTCTTTTTTCTTCTTTTTGATTCCCCTCTAGTTTTTGATTCCCCTGACAACCATGTCGAATGTTTGGTGTTTTTGAAGGCCGGTGTTGCGTTGTTGATGATGGACGCGGAGGTTTATATATTCCCCTCTCGCGCACGCTCTTCTTTTCTTATTTACTAGTAATGTCCTGACACCCACTGATACATGTTGGGTATGTGTTTGTATCTATGTATGTATGTACGTACCTGAACTCTAGCTACTCGAACTATGATGGGTTAATCGTTAGTTATCTGGTTTGAAGGTGACTGACTCGGCCATCTCCAGCGTGTGTCGATAGTGGCTGCTGAAACGTTGCGTCCCCCTTCCCGATCACTTTCCACTGTAGACCACTTCATACCCGTGGCATGTCTCGAAACTTATTATTAAGAGCTCAGTTTGTCTGAGAGGCCTCCTTCCACACTCTCGGGGTAGGTGGGTAGTTACCGACACTAAAGAACAAGGGTTGACCCCGGCGTCCGGACCAAAGGGCTGGTTGCACAACCCGCGCGCTGGACAACGGGGCATCGGGTTCGCACTCTCCTTTCTTCTCGGTCATCTCGAACACGCGAGAACGGAGTTGTGGAATGCTCAGGGTCGCATGATGCAGGGGTAGAGGCGCATTCGGTCTTGCGGGAACGGAGATCGCTCTCGATATCGGGGCACCCGGATTGGATGATCCACCTTCGGGGTTGGGGAAAGGGGATGGATGGTACAGAAGCCTAGCAGCAAAGCAACAAAACAGCAACAGCTAGGCGAGACCGCATTGCCGCTTGAAATCGTGAACTTGTGAAGAATGGCGAACGGAAAACGAGGATCCAGCAATACCCAAGTTCTGAGAACAACGGTAGGCATGGCTGGCGTTAAATGTCACGGATAAAACGGTAACCGAAGATTCTCGTCATCCAGGGGATGCACGCCGGGAAACCCGCTCCATGGGCGCCAATGACGAAGGAGTTCGTTGTTCGAATCCCCTCGCGAGGTCCCTTTGGCACAGGTGCGGGGCAGTCGTTGAGAAAACCAGTCCCTGGTCGCCGAGCCTGGGCAGCATCACGCTTCAAGCGCCGCCTTCGTCACTCCCAAGCCTTGAAGCCGGCAGTGCATCAGCCAAGCCGATCCGTCTCGCGAGGGCCAAGCGATGCCTTCAAAGAAGCGCGGGGGAAGCTTGCGTCCAGAGTATGGATGCCGTTGAATCCAAAAAAGGAAACTGAGTTCTCAAGTATCAGTACATGAACACACTTGTGCTTACGATAGTCTCAGATCCCCTCCCTCGGGTCAACTGGTTAAATCTGTTAGGTAATTTAGTTTGCGAGAGCGTGCTGGGCACCTGGGTCAGCACGGCAGGCATTCCTGGTTTAAGCCCGGTACACAGAACCGTCTCGACCACAACACACACATACTGGGAATCAAAGGGTTGCTGGCTGGCTCAAATCCCAAAACTGACCGACCCACTTTGCACACACTTGTTGGATCGCATGGCAAACAGGGGACCGAAGAATGGAAGGAACGTTATTAGCCAGCCGGCTCCCAACCTGTCACCCGCTGATGCCCCGCATGCACGGCGCGACAGAAGAATTTCTTGGTCGCGGGGAACTGGAGCTTGATTTGACCGGTCCCCGCAGGTGGCCGCCTGTGATGGTAATAATCCCGTGCCTTTTTACCGCTGAAAGAGTTTCGTCTTGGCTGCCCTTTGTTGGATGCGATCCTCGCCATCCTCGCGGACGCTCTCGGGGGCTTCGCCGACCTGATCCGTCACACCTGCCCAGCTGCCCTTCCACGTAGGTAGCTGGATGGCTTTTTTGTTGAGGTTGTAGTTCTTGGGCTGTATGGGGACCTACCCAGGCGCCGGGGAAAGGAGGGCGCTAACCCCCCCATCAAATCTTCGGCTTTGTGGAAACAGCAACGGGAGGGGTGGAAGTCGACCCCTGGGCGGAAGCCACTCCACCTTTGGAAGGCTCCAATTTGTCAATCTGCTCGGGGAGAGGAGGGGTTCACCATTGACCAAGAGGTTGTTGGTGTAACCTCCATCGGCGTGGTGGACTGCAGCCTGGAAAAAAACTAATGATTGCGGTACATTGTAACCCTCCTGCGCGGTTCTGACCCCGATATGTATCTCCACATCAGCCCGGGGCAAGTAGTTTGTCTTAAAGAGGGCTGGATGTCAGATCCTCGATGTCGGACACCACCCTGCCACCTAGCCTGTATCTCAAACAAGCAGCTGGTATAACCCCCATGACCACCTGCAGATGGGAACCTAGACTTGCAACTTGAGCCGGCAGGAGGGGCTCTCGGAAACCTCAGGCAAGCCACAATTTCGGGCCTGACCTCAGTACCCTCGGATTCTCTAGAAAGAAGCTTTATTCGCGCACACGCCCAGGCTCGTCTAAGCACCGCCTCCATTCCGGCTACAAGGGCCTAGCAATGGCGACATTGGTGGCAGTTGGTGGAGGGGTTCGTCGGACGGAGGGAAACCCACGAAACCCACTTGCGCCTTCCCTTGGTTAAACCACCCCACCATCCCATCTCGGCCGGAGCTTCCCCTAAGGTCAGGTACCGCTACCGGCACAATTGATGGGGAAAGTGTGGGTGTCCACAACCTCTGAACTGCATCCTCGTTCATGCGGGCTTGCTCATCTCGGCCGGTATCCGTTGGTGCGATCGTCGCTGTAATACAAAAGTGTCCCCTCCCCCCCCCGCTGCTTGCTCTGGCTCGAACTCGCTGAATCAATGCTCTTTCACTGTCTCCCGCCTACCCCATATCTCCTCAATATATTCGCTCCCCTCGCCTCTGTGGATTAGGTCGTGAACCCGCCCACACCGAGCTTTGCGTGAGACAAACACCCCGCCATCTTGGAGAAAAGTCGCTACCCCGCCATCCCCTCTGACCCCTCCTTCGCCGCCAATATCATGGCTGAAACGAGCGCCAAAACCCCCGTGGTAGCCGAGGCTCATGAGGTCGACACCTTCCGTAAGCTCGAATCACCCACCCAGGCATCCAATGCACCAGACGGGTTCTAGCTGCGACAGGCCAAATCAGGAAAAGGGAAACAATGGAAGAAGGCTGACGCGACATTTCTCTGCTAGACCCCCCTGCGAAGATGCTTGAGAGTAGGTTCGCTCCTGTGCCGTGCGCCAAGACGAGATGTTCATAGTTTAGACGCGTTGCGGGGCACCTGGACGAAGGGAAGAAGACGAATAGCAGGCTAACCTGGATGCGGCAGAGCACCCGAGCAAACCTCACCTCAGTGGTACGCAACCCCCAGAACCCGCTGCTCGCCCTCCGCGACCGGCAGTCGGGTAACCTTCCCCTTGCATGACATGGCGCGCTGACAGTAGCGCAACCCCAGGCCTCGAGGAGTACCAGCAACTCTACAAGGAGTCCATCACAGAGCCCACCAAGTTCTGGGGGAGGCTAGCTCGCGAGCTGCTGACTTGGCACAAGGACTTCCAGACAGTGAGCAGTGGCTCTCTTGCAGGCGGCGATGTAGCCTGGTTCCTCGAGGGCGAGCTCAACGCCTCGTATAATTGCGTCGATCGTCATGCTTTCAAGGACCCCAACCGTGTCGCCATCATCTATGAGGCTGACGAGCCTACCGATGGCCGGACTGTGACCTATGGTGAGCTCCTGCGCGAGGTCTCGCGGGTTGCCTACGTGCTCCGAAATATGGGCGTGCGCAAGGGTGACACGGTTGCCATCTACATGCCCATGGTCCCCGAGGCGCTCGTTGCCCTCCTCGCTTGCGCCAGGATCGGCGCTGTCCACTCGGTTGTTTTCGCCGGCTTCTCAGCAGACTCACTGCGCGACCGTGTCATCGATGGCCGTTCAAAGGTCGTCATCACCTCTGATGAGGGTAAGCGCGGCGGAAAGTTGATTGGCACCAAGAAGATTGTGGACGATGCCCTCAAGCAGTGTCCCGACGTCACAGGCGTGCTCGTCTTCAAGCGCACCGGCGCCGACATCCCCATGACGAAGGGGCGCGATGTCTGGTGGCATGAGGAGGTCGACAAATGGCCATCGTATCTCGCACCCGAGCCCATGAACTCGGAGGACCCGCTCTTCCTTCTGTACACCTCCGGCTCGACCGGAAAGCCTAAGGGGATGATGCACACCACGGGCGGTTACCTCCTCGGCGCCGCGGCCACCGCCAAGTATGTCTTCGACATTCACGACGGCGACCGTTTCTTCTGCGGCGGCGATGTTGGCTGGATCACGGGCCATACCTACGTCGTGTATGCGCCCCTGCTTCTCGGTGTGTCAACGGTGGTCTTTGAGGGCACGCCAGCATACCCCAACTTCTCGCGCTACTGGGATATCATCGATAACCACAAGGTGACGCAATTCTACGTCGCCCCGACCGCCCTGCGGTTGCTCAAGCGTGCTGGCGACCAACACGTGCGCAATGAGATGAAGCACCTGAGGGTTCTCGGCTCTGTCGGCGAGCCCATCGCCGCCGAGGTCTGGAAGTGGTACTTTGAGGTTGTCGGCAAGGAGGAGGCCCAGATTGTAGACGTAAGTTGCCGTTGGATTCGAGCGTGCTTCCCCGCTCCGTGCTAACCCGTGGTATATAGACATACTGGCAAACAGAAACGGGTTCCCACGTCATCACCCCTCTTGCTGGTGTGACGCCGACAAAGCCGGGTTCCGCTTCCCTTCCCTTCTTTGGCATCGAGCCGTCCATCATCGACCCCGTCTCAGGCGACGAGATCCCCGGCAACGATGTCGAGGGTGTGTTGGCTTTCAAGCAGCCATGGCCAAGCATGGCGCGGACTGTTTGGGGTGCCCACAAGCGGTACATGGACACGTACCTCAATGTCTACAAGGGCTACTACGTGAGTGTCGAGCGTTGTCGATATCTTTGAAGGATGATTTGACTGATTTGGGTGTCAGTTCACTGGCGATGGCGCGGGCCGGGATCATGAGGGCTTCTACTGGATCCGCGGCCGTGTCGACGATGTCGTGAACGTTAGTGGCCATCGTCTCTCGACGGCCGAGATCGAGGCTGCCCTGATCGAGCACAACGTCATCGCCGAGGCCGCCGTTGTCGGTGTAGCGGATGAGCTTACAGGCCAGGCTGTCAACGCTTTCGTCGCTATCAAAGACGGCAATGAGGCGTCGGATGCGCTCCGAAAGGAATTCATCCTACAGGTCCGCAGGAGTATCGGGCCCTTCGCCGCCCCCAAGGCGGTGTATATCGTACCCGACCTCCCCAAGACGCGCAGCGGTAAGATCATGAGGCGTATCTTGAGGAAGATTTTGGCTGGCGAGGAGGACCAGCTCGGCGATATCACCACGGTATGCACGGCTGCCCCACATGCTGCTCCTTGTTGTCTCGGCCTTGACTGACGTGGACTCCTTCTACTAGCTTTCGGACCCCTCGGTCGTCGAGAAGATCATCGCCGTTGTCCACGAAGCCAGGAGGAAGTAAGAGCTGGGCATTGTTTTAGTGGCGAGTTGGGGTTGAGGGTGTGTATTATCAGGGTTATACCATCGTCTCTGCTGTTATGCCTGGGTACAATTCTCTCAGGGTCTGGTTATCTGTCGATGTTTTTGTTCCAGTTCTTTGCTCTGAATAGCGTCGGATTATGATCTTTCATGGTTGATGCAGGTTTCGATTGGTCCGTTCACTGGTGGATGCCTGCCTGAGATTCGGTTCCGAAGGATTCAACGATGCGGGAGGATGTGCCCCCCCGTTCGAAAATGAGGGTGGCAGTGCTCTCTCTGTCAGCACGCAACCGGCAGCATATCCGGGCTCCAAAGCTGCATCTTTGCTCGATCCCATCAGGCTGGCAGACAATTGGGTTGAGTGGCACGGAGACTGTCGGAACAACCGGCCACTTATTCGGAGTTTGCGGATGTCGCGCCCGCCCTCGAGCCAGTGAGCAGAGTACTGTGCAGTGCCGGACTCCGGGGCCAAGTCCCTTGGGCGGCAACGGGACGCGTCAACACCCTCTGCCAATGCTGCTGCGGTTCGCTGACGATGGTGCTTGGCAGATGCAGCAGATGCAGCACGGGAAGTGTTGGGCAGATGGCACAAAGAATGAGATGCGGGGGCACGGGGGTAATTGGCCATGCTGCTTTGTTTCTTTTTGTGACATGTTTTTCCGTTTTCGATGTTTCGATCAATCGTAGTTATGTCTTATTCTTTTGGGGGTGCACTGCCCATCGGGTAAGCTTGCTGCAGAATGGGGGTTAATTTGATTTGGGATCCATGGAAAGAGGGTGTTCGTTGAGTTGTCAAAGGCCTCTGAGGAATGAATGCTTTCGGAGGCGGATGTTACGGCTAGACATCCTCTCCGTCGTGTTTTTCCAAGCCGTGCCCTAGAACTGGAAAGTTTTTCCTTTTCGGCTCTCCTTCAGCCTCATGTAGTCGGCCAAGCCGGCACTCGGGATGGATGTAGATCGTATTCACGGGTTGGTGAGTTACCTCTTCACTAGTGAGGACATATCACAAATGCCAACCGAGATATTATCTGCCGGCCCGGATCACGACTGTCAAAGAAGGCAACGCGGCCAAGGATAAGAGCCTCGGCCCAGCCATCATCTCATCTTTTTTCTATTAGTGGCATCCTTGGTACAAAGCCAAGCAGAAGTCTGGTGGAGAGGTAGCCCCAGGTGCACTCTTAACAAGCAGAATCAAGAAGCCAGAGTTCGAACTACTCAAGGGCAGACTCGAGTTGAAAAGGGGAGGGCCAGCATCTTCAAAGAGGACCGGAGTACATCATTCAACTGCTGCAGCCTCCTCACTTATTGGTTTCTATGTATGTCTGTATGAAGAAGTGAGTGTAAGTTGTGCGCCCCCAACCCGCTTAAAGCGGCAAGCGGCCTGGGTGGAAATAACATGGAGAATGAATGAGGAAGCGGCGAAGACAGTGCGAGGAGCAACCAGCCAAGGGATTCAGAGGCGTGGCTGGCAAGCACAGGGGCGTTGCTGTGGACGGGGTGCTCGCGTTGTTGGTTGCTTGGGATAAGGTAACGTTAGCGGGGGTTTTGGCATCGGGCTGTCTCTCTCTTTTCCTTGCATGCCGAAGTGTGCGGGCAATTCTCACTGCAACACCACGAGTCTGTGAACTGAGCTTGTTGGATGTTGCAATCGCATCTTTTGAAGTTGATGAATCTAAAATTATCGTGACATCCCTCCGCTACGCCAGGCCGGGTTAGC
>NT_165982.1:1929839-1959054 GCF_000143365.1 Chaetomium globosum CBS 148.51
ACAGCAGACTCGGGACGGCTCGGCAGGCCAGCGTCTGGGTTGGGGATTCTGGGGTTCCGCTAGAGCTGTAGCTGTGCCAAAAAAATTGTTTGGATGTGAGAATAGAGAAAATAACAAATTGCAATTAATGTCAACAGCTTCTTCATTATCTGTCCGGTTGACTTGGCAACAATTTTTGGCATGTTGATCGACTGCTGGCGAGCTGACATCGGCTCATGCCTTTCGGTCGTTCATTGTTTTTTGATTCTAATGCCCCGCCTCGCAGCTGACTGACGCCTTACCTTCTGCCTTATACTGCAAAGCCCCCCTGGCAGCTGCGTAACCAAACCGGCTCGTACATTGGCCTGGGCCCTTGGCTGGCACCTTTCCCTGGCTCTTCAACCTCCTTGGCTTTTGATCGGACGATTGACAAACCGAACCGCCACACCCACTGACAAAACACTGTGCACTGCCACCGTTGCCGTCCTACTTTCCTCCTCTCCTTGGGCGAAAAGAAACTCCTTTGAGAGCCGTTCATTTGACTGATCTTCCTTCGTTTTCTCCCGACGCCCAGCCCTATAAGTCGATCTCTCAGCGAAAATCACGAATATTATACATTAATATTTATGGCGGGCTCGAGTACCTAACTAGTACCCTTAACCTCGAGGTCGCATCCCATCTTTTGGCAACACACTCCAATATCTCCCTCCCTAAACGGCCCTTTGTCCCGATCATCAGCGGGGGATGCGGGCAGCGTTCGAATCTGTAGATTATGATTTTTAACAAGGCCTTCGCGGCCGTTGTTACAGCTGCTAGCTTGCTTGTACAAGATGCGATAGGTATGCGCCGCCGCTCCTCGAACACCCCCGCCCCCCCAACTGCCGCATTGTTTCCGTTGTTCCCTAGCTCACAGAGGCCTTATAACAGACTCCCTGAAACGGAGCCCGTATGTCGTCCGTAGCTCGAGTCGAACACCCTGTTATACGAACACCATCGCACCGGGTACATGGCCCACTCGTCCCTTCGATGTATCCTTCGTCATCTCTACTACCCAGCAAAAGGATCCGCTTGTCGCTGGAACCGAACCACGATCTAATCTGGCGGAGACGCGACGATTCATTTTCTTGCCGCTGATGGCTCTGTCCGCCGATCTCAGCCTATCGAGAGGCAAGACCACCGGCTGTTCAGGGGCGAGAGCTTTGTTCGGCGAGACGGGGAGTCGGAATGGAAGCATGTGGGCTGGAGTCGGATTCAAGGTGCGCCGCGACCGGTGACGAGCCCATCTTCGACGGCGTCTTCACCATCGATGGGAAACCACCACCACAATTCAGACGAACGCTGGCCTACCATCAGACTTTCGGTCAGCGGGGACCCAGAGCTTGACGATGGCGATGACGAGTACATGGTTGTTTGGAGGGATACGGACATCCAGTCTCCGGGACGCGATGACTTGAAGCGTGATTTGGACGGTGCGGTGACGTGCGGCTCAGACAATCTCCTACACAACAAGCATGAGAACAACATCGTCTATCGAAGCATGGATGAGGCGATCCCGGACACATCGGCCTGGCAAATCAGCCCGAGGGCATTGTTTGGACGTCAAGCCGACACGTCAGGTGGTAACGGCGCCGGCGTAAATCTGCAAAACTCCATTGGCTCGACTCAAGGCTGCCCAACTACAAGGAAGGTGCCCTGCTCGGAATTGCTACCGACTGTTCCTACAGCGAGCCCTCGGATCGGAAAAGGCTGTGACGGATAACGTCCTCCAGCTAGTGAACGCGGCATCGCAACTCTACGAGTCCACTTTCAACATCTCGTTAGCCCTCCAAAACCTGACCATCAGCGATGCCGGGTGCCCTAGTACGCCGCCACCGTCAGCGCCCTGGAACAGGCCTTGCAACGACGGTACGGACGTCGACGCCCGTCTCAGCCTATTCTCACAGTGGCGAGGGCAGTGGCAAGATACCAACGCCTTCTGGACCCTCTTGTCTACCTGTGGTTCTGGGCCCACGGTCGGTCTAGCGTGGCTCGGCGCCGTCTGTCAACAAGGGTCATCGACGCGGGGCAACGAGACGAGTGCGTCCGCCAACGTTGTTGTACGAACCTCGACCGAGTGGCTGGTGTTTGCCCACGAAACGGGCCACACTTTCGGCGCGGTGCACGACTGCGACTCGAGGACATGCAACGACGGAAGCGTCCAGAGACAAGAGTGCTGCCCGCTGGGTACGGGTACCTGCGACGCCGACGCGCAGTTCATTATGAACCCCTCGACAGGCAACGGCATCACCCAGTTCTCGCCCTGCAGCATCGGTAACATTTGCAGTTTCCTCGGCCGCACTCCTAACCGGTTTAGCTGCCTATCCAGCAACAGAGGCGTGACGACCTTCACAGGCGCTCAATGTGGCAATGGCATCGTCGAGCACGGCGAGGAATGCGACTGCGGCGGTGCCGAGAGTTGCGCCAACAACCCCTGCTGCGACGCCGCGACGTGCAAGTACACGACTGGGCAGTGTGTGCGACCCAAGCAGCGAAGAATGCTGCACCTCGCAGTGCAGTTTCATGAACAACGGCACCGTCTGCCGCGCCAGCACGGGCTCCTGTGACCCGCAAGAAACCTGCTCTGGCAATTCCGCCGGCTGCCCTGCCGACCTCAGCGCCCCCGACGGCCAGTCCTGCGGCGACAACGGCCTCCAGTGCGCCTCGGGCCGCTGCACGTCGCGCGACCAGCAGTGCGCTACCTTCATGGGCGCGGATACGACCACGTCCTGTTCGTCCTCGGGCTGCGGCCTGTCGTGCCACTCGTCCAAGCTTGGCGCCAACCAGTGCTACGTCCTGAACCAATACTTCCTCGACGGCACCCCCTGCGAGGGCGGCGGCCGCTGCGACAACGGTAACTGTGTCGGGTCTTCCCTCACCCAGCAGATCCTCGACTGGATCAACAACAACAAGCAGATCTCCATCCCCGTCTTCTGCGTCGGCGGCGGCCTCCTGCTCCTCGTCCTCATCAGCTGCTGCTGGTCCTGCTTCTCCCGCCGCTCTCGCTCCCGCAAGGCCGCCCCCTCCCCGCCCCGCGGCGGCTGGGGCGGAAACCCTTACTACGGCGCCCGCGGCGTGCCTGGCGGAGGCGGTCCCGGCGGCGGTTCCGGCAGCGGCGGCTCCACGCCCATGAGGCCTGGTCCTTCCTACGCACCGGTGCCCCCGCCCCCCCAGGGCACGGCGGGCATGGGCCCCGGCCCGGACCCCTATTATGGGCAGCAGGGTCAGCAGCAGGGACAGCGGTGGGAGCCGATGCGTACGCAGAGTTTCCGCTATGCGTGATTGGGCGGCCGGCGGCGCGACTACCCGGTGAGGTGAGGGCTTGGGCGGTTTTTTGGCTCTTTTGAATCGGATAGGTGGAGGTGGGCTTGCTTTTTGGACATAGATTTGCCTCTCCTATGGCATGGACTGGAAACTTGCATAGCCGGCGTTTTTTGGTTGGGAGGGAGGGAAGGAAGGAAGCTTTGAATTTTGTTTAGCAGGTATTATTTACTGCCTTTATTCTTGTTGGAATCCCGTTTTCCTAACCCCTCAGCGTTGAATGTGCCTGTGTGCGTAGACACGGGGGTATATTATGAATGATGACATACTTTTTCCGGGGTCCAAGTATACCAGTACGCAACTTTAGCCTGGGTTTTGATACTTTTTCGGGGCTTTCCTTTTGGCTGAGGGGAAAAGGAGTGTTGCAAAGTACGCAACGCCATCACGGCATATATCAATGCGGAACGCTTCACTCGAGGCTAGTCGATGTGGAAGGGAATGATGTTGCTCGCTGAGTTCATTATCGCCGTGTTACCGCCCTACTTGTATGTTTTCATTTGGTTCTTCCCACCCTCATCGACCTCAAAATGAATGTTTTCAAGCATTAGCGCTTAATATCGACCCACCCATCTCTCGCGCAATCCTATTCGGCACCCTAGTTCACCTCCAATCTCCCAACGCTTTCTGATAACGGCGGACCCTGTTCGGGCGGCGGGTTCAACCAAGACGAAGTTGACTCTCAATACTGTGATTAATCCGTTTGTTTGTGTCAGGGTGGACCCTGCAACCCGTGCCCTAGTGGCTGTATATCCAACAGTATGTAAGGCGGGACGCTTTCTCCCCTCGCTCCAATTGTCACAAGAGAGACCTGAACGCTGTGGGCAAGTCTCCAGATGACTGAGATCAAGGTCTGGACAGGGCCCTTCAGCAGTCTGCGCGTGACCCGAGTGATGATTTGGGCCGCCTGGTAGCTTATGTACAGTAGTAGCCAGGTACCGAGTAGCCAAAACACCATGGCAATGCCAATGAAGGTGAGGAAATAGAAAAGAACGTTAACCGGTAATAGGGCCCACTAAGTCTTTGGGGTGATGGTGATAATTTTCCCCCAGTGCTGTCGATCGTCTCCTCTGGGCATGCTCTCTGCAACCGGGCCTTGTGTAGGGCCGTGTAAAAGAAGTCTCGTGCTTCGCATGAGAGACGGACTAAGCGGGCGATGATGGGAACCTCGGTTCGGAGGAGCTGAGTCTTGCCAAAGCCGACAACACAAGACTCCTCCGTTGCTTGAATGTTGACGCTGGAGACGAGGTCCCACATCAGGGTAATAGGGCGAAACATAATGTGCTAATGTTGGTTGGTAGCTTTCTGTGAAGATGAGTTGGTGGCTCTAGCCCTGCGGTTGCTTGGGGAATAGTTGAGGGTTTCAACGAGTGTAGGATGGTCAGATGCGCGGTCGGCGTACCCCACCTATTTCTCGTCGTAGCCACAAAGCATCTTCGTGAAGTGAAGACGAGCAGCGGCGATGCTCTAGGTGGGGTATTAGCATGATACTTGTTCGGCTGGGCTGAGAGAAGATGGAACACTCACCTCGCCTGTCGACTGGGCGTGCATCATGAGCAACTCCGGGTCGTCCAGGAACGTGATGGCCTTTTTGCGGCGCTCAACACGAGAGAAGTCTTCCTTCTCAACACTGCGGTAAAAAGGAAGGAGTCAGTCAACGAGAGGAAGTCCACATGAACAATGCAGGAGAAGCTCGCTCACCGGCCGCTTCCGAGCCGTAACGTTGTTCCGGAACCCGATTCGCGCCCACCATCGGAGCCTTCTCCGGATTGGTATGGGTCTTTACCCCTGGCCTGGCGGTCTCTCATCTGGCGGGTAAAGTTGTTGCCATCCACGTTCGAAGATGATGCCGGCGAGCCAGGGGTTGCGAAGGCCTGGCTGAATTGACTTCTTCCCGCAGCCGACCCCGGATTTGGAAAGCCATACATCGTCGAGCTTGAGGGATTGCTGGAAGACGCGTTGGGAGTGGTCGGCATGGTGATAATCTCTCGCAGGTCTCACTCAAACGCTGGAATTATGATATGGTGAAGTGGCTGAAGAAATAAACCGAAGTTCAAGTCGTTATGGGTTATTTTGTAGATGGAAGGAGGGCGGGGTTGGCCATTCCCAACACCAAGAACCGCCGCCCCGCAGGTATCAAAGATGCAAGGATATATCAAAGCTGGAAGAAACCATGTCCCAGCTAGCTGACGAATCCGAGGATCGCTTACCCCTCCCAAGTTTTGCCATCGGTCGATTACCGTAGTCCAGCGTCGAGTCGAGTGCATTGTGCTTGTTGGAATAAGTTTCCTTGCCAGGGCGCGGCTAATGGCGGTATCCCATAAACATGTTGAACGGAGCGTGGAGGAGCTTTGGTCAATGCGTCGATCGCTGATTTCTCGACGGGCGCCGCATCTGAAATTAAAAATAAGAGGACAGTTCCGTAGCAATTCAACCTCATCTCGCCCTTAAAGATATCAGCTCTCCACAGCCAGCGCCTTCGCCCCAACCAGCTTGGCTTCCTTCCCCTTCCCCTCAGTCGTAACCACCCAATACTCCGCCTTCACCCCCTCTCTCCCAACCCGATAGACCCGCACATCATTCCCCTGACCAGCCTCCCTAACGGCGTCTACAACCTCCCCATACTGCCCATTCGGGTCCCAGTCCGCCGGGTCCATAATCTGCACGTCCGCATTCTCCGGATCCCAATGCCGGATCAGCTCCGCAAACTCCTCTGCCACATACCAGGTTAGCAGCCAACCTCCCACAAACAAGCCAGCGTAAACAAGCCAAAAGAACCATAAAAAGAGAGAGCGAACCCACCCTCATCAGGCAACCCCTTCCCCGCCTCATCCCACGCCAGCGCAACCGCCTTAAACGGCTCGTCCGCGTCCGAGACATAGTACACGCCATCGCCACCACCGCGGTGCCCACACAGCCTCGCGATGGGCTCGGGTACCTCGACGCCGTCCTCCGTCGCCCTAAACGTATGATGCTTCTGCGCGGCGTCGTCCGCCCCAGCGCCGGCGGCGACGCCAGCGGCGGGGTCCTCGTTCGCCTTGTTGAGGAAGGTCATGTAGTCCTGGTCCGAGGAGGACGCCATCGCTGTCGTTGCAGTGGTTGTGAAGGATCGGTTTGGTGTGGAGGAAGACGCTAGCGGCAGTCTTCTTTGGTGGATGTTCGCGGTGTTCGGGACTCGAGAAAGAGGGCTTGTCTGGTGTTGAGGAGAGCGGGGTGGTGGTGTGGTTTTCGAAGCCGGGAAATCGCAGAGTTTGCAAAAATTTCGGTTAGGTAAGGGGAATGACGCCCGGTGGCCTTCGCTTGATCGTTGTGGTTGTCGTGGTAAGAACGACCGGGAAAGGCGACGACAAAGAATCGCGACCATTTTGGAGGGGTCTTCAAGGTGCGCGCAGGTTGGGTGACGATGATGTAACCTCCTTGCTCTGCCAGGAATTTCGGCCAACGCCGGCGGGGCAACTCGTCTGTACTGATTGGGTGAACTCACCATCCATAAAGAGCACGTCAAATCAAGCATTGCGATATCAAAGAGCCTGACAGCGTTTCTTCTACACGACATATGTCGAAAATTCATCACAGAGCAGCTGTCAATGGCAATTGGTTCATTTTCCATTCCTCTCATGCAGCCTTTTACTAAGCTTAAAATGCTAGGTAGAATTCCGTACCCCAACCCAAAGAGCAATGAGACCGTGACACCAATGCCATTGTAAACCGATAAAATCAACAAGAAACCGCCAAGGCTTATGCGGCGACGGCCAGATCCTTCTTGAGTGTGCCCTGGTACTGCTTCTTCTCGGCAGGGGTCTGGAAAGCACCGTGACCGAACTCGGACGAGGTGTCGATCCATTTGAGCTCGACCTTCTCGAGCGCCCTCCTGGAGGTGTGGGTGAACATCGACTTGCGGAGGGTCATGACACGCTTCTTGACGCCAGGAACAGAGCCCTTGACCATGACGAAGTCGTTGTTGACCTCGCCGTAGCGAACGAAGCCACCCATGCTGCTCAACTCGTTAGCAATGTTCTATGCGAATTGCAACATGACCTTGAATTGGGTAGAACGTACGGGGTGATCTTCTTCTTGGTGACATCGATCTCGGTGGCGGCGCTGTCGTCGGCATCGCCCTTGCCGATACGGTAAACCTTGTGGTTGACCGAGGTACGGTGGTGGTAACCCATCTGACCAGCACGGGCAACCGTCCACTGGACGTGGGAAGGATGCCAGGCACCGATACAAGCGACCTTGCGGAGACCCTTGTGAGTCTTGCGCGGGAGCTTCTTGGTGCCCCAACGAGCGGTGACACCGGAGAAACCGTGACCCTTGGTGACGGCGATGACGTCGATCATCTCGTCCTTCTCGAAGATCGAGTCGACCGAGACGGGCTTCTCGAAGAGGCCGTGGCCGAACTCGACCTTGTCGGCGACGGAGCCGCCGTTGATCTGGATCTCCATAAGGTGGGCCTTCTTCTGCTTGAGGGGCGTCTTGCGGATCTGGGTGTGCGCCAGGACGCGGACAACGGTGCAGTACTTCTTGATGCGCTCGAGCTCGCGGGTGATGGATGCGCCGCTGTTCTCGGAGTGCTTCTTGGCGTACTTGGTAAAGGCCTTCTTCTTGCTCTTGTACCAGTTCTTGTAGAAGCGGCGCTTGACCTCGTCGCTCAAGTGCTCAGCCCAGACAGTGGTGAGGGAGCGCAGGCCACGGGGAGTCTCGATGTACTGTACTGTGTTAGACAATCGACCTTCTCTTCATCCTCGGCCGGACAGCAATGACTTACGCCAACCAGACCCACAACCATCATCTATAAAAGATGTTAGCCATTGACACAAAAAGAGCCAAGCGGGCTGAGTTGCGCGTACAGGTGGGGTATCAATGATTGTCACAGCCTCCACGACCTCCTTCTTGTGAGCCTTCGCACCCGGGCGGTCGAGGTCGCGGACAATCGTGGTCATGCCGGCCTTGTAGCCCATCGCGGCCGTCAGGTGGACGGGCTTCTTGGCGTCATCCTTGGGGAAGCTGTCACAACATCGACGGTCAACTTCGGCCCTTCTGAAACATGCAACTTTCCCATGAGTAGAGATTGGGCTCATGATTTCCACTTACGACTTGACCTTTCCTCTGTGACGGGCAGCGCGCTTCCGCGGCAGATACGCCAGAGAACCGTGGCGAGGGGCCTCGTACTCTGCATGACAAGTCAGCCTCCGTTGGAAATACCATCCAGTTGTCGGGTTCAATTCGCAATGCTCGATCTCGTTGGTCGCTGGGTGACGCAAGAATTCTTCGCATTGAGAATGAAGAGTATAGGGGAGGCGACGAGGGTCTACTCACTCCGGTGAGACATGGTTGCTGATGTCTTCGGTTGGCGTGATGTTTTGGTCAAAGAATCCCCCAGGTCCGGCTACGAAAGAAAAAAAAGGCTAGAATTTGGAGTTGGATTTTTGTGTGAGATGGAGCTCAGCGCTCGGGCCAATTGCAGCGGAGCCCTAACCTGGGCTTGCGGCCAGGAGTGGATTCTTTCTTTTTTTACCGCAAAATCTGTGATGGTTCAAATCACGTGACAACCCATATGTTGTAAACAACCCAACTCAACAAGTCGGCCTCTTTCGAGGGTCTCAGGCACAGCAGATTCATTAACCATGGAGGTTTTTGGAGGAATTGGTCGCCCATTTACCGGCTCGAAACTCTAGTTATTTTTATAGAACATGAGTGTCACCTTATTCTTCATGTACAATATAGTACGCCTCAGCCATATGAAAGTGTTGTGATGAATAACTAGTGCTACCCCAAGTTACATGTCTGCCTGACGATTTTCTCCGTAACCCATGCTGTCGACGATAGTCCACCATCCCATGTGACCATGCCCAGCCGACCAGCAAAAACGTGATACGGCATTGACTACTGGGGACTATTAGCCCCCTGACAACACCTTGGACCACTATGTATCACTCTGACAACGCATTAACAAAAAAAGAAAACGCAAAGAGAGAACAACCGATAGGTCGACGAAGGCCTTCATTGTCGAAAAAGCCAGAGTTGCGTGAGCGTGACCTAATATAAACCTCGAAGGGAAGCAACGGCAGCTCGCAAAAACATCCCCGAGCTTGCCACATATCACCCCGTCAACAGGAACCTGGATCCAAGTGCACCTGCTCGCGCCAGCCGCGCTTAGTTGCCATTTATAGTTGTAGTCGTGGACGTTCCATTCTTAATCTCGGCCGCCGCCGCGGAAGCCGAACCAGGAGCAGGGCCCGAAGCAATGGCCGCTTTCTTGTCTTCCTCCCCACTGTCGTCATAGTTTTCATCCACATCCATTGTGCGGGCAGCCCTCTCAGGCTCACTGGCAATGGGGGGATGGGCAGCGGGAGGGAGTTCCATCCGCCTCTCCTCAGGCCCGGGCGGGTATTCTTTCTTAGCTGGCCCAGCCTGGGGCCCGGGGGCTTCATGCATGAGGCCCTGCATGGACGACGGGCCTTGTTGCATAGGCGGTAGATGAGCAGAAACCGAGTGCGACTGAGGGTGGTGGGCAGCTTCAGACGGGTGGTACCCTTCGTTGCCATGACGTTGTTCGTCGGCGCGACGCATGTCGTCCGCCCGACGTTGCTCTTCAGCCCGGCGAGCATCCTCCATGCGACGCTCATCAAAACGCCTAACCTCCGATGAATTACGCCGGTATGGCTCAAGGCGCGGCGAGGTGGATGGGCGGCGGTGGCGGATATCTTCCATGCGCGCCCGGGTTTCTTCAGTCGACGGCTTCTTCGCTTCCCGATCATCCTCCCACTCGCGCATCCTCTTTGGGCCAACCGAAGGTGGGCGAGGGTCGTGTTCCCGGTGAAGAGCAGCATCAGCGGGCATACCGGGCTGCGGCGGAAGAGGTACACCAGGCTCAGGGCCATGGGGACCTGCTTGATCGGGATGGGCCGAGTACGGCGGCTGGTGCTGAGGGTAGGCTGATTTAGGCGACGGCATACGGTTTTCGTGCATAGGGGGGCGCCCGTCATTCCGAGGGCTGGGGTTGCGATACGGCATCAGGGGATTCGCCGAGTTCCCACTCGGGCCAGGTCCTGAGCTGGGCTGAAGCACGGCGACAGGGGTGTGTCCGCCGTAGTTCGGGTTCCTAATACGAGGAGGTTGCGATCCCGGGGGAGGCTGACGGGGTTGTTGGGTCTGCTGGACCTGTTGTTGCTGCTGCGGTTGCGGTGGAGGTGGAGGAGCTGCGTAGTGAGCTGGGGGTGGAGGCGATGGGCCCCGTCTGAGTTGCTCCGGTACCCTGTTGGCGTCCTGATAAGGCCTCATTTGCTGCTCTGGTTGGGGGCTGGGTGGTCGTTGACCGGGCCCAGCTTGCCCGCGAAACGGCTCACGATCGGCTGCGTAGGGGTTCCGGGGCTGTGGTGGAGGGTTTATATCAGAGATCCTCCCCGCCCACGAGTTTGGCCCAGGGCCTGGAGCACCGCCATTAGCCATCGCCTGTTGCTGCTGCGGCGGCGCGCCGGAGCCTGAGCCGGCCCATTGCGGTCCCGGGGGACCAACGGCGCCAGCCGCTTGGTAAGCCTGGGGATGGACATCAGTGGGGCCCGGCGCGGCGCCACTGGTTTGTCCGTTGCGGAGCAGCTGCAGTCGGGTTTTGATATGGGGGTTCGAAGGGTCCAGTTCAGCCGCGCGTTGGTACGCGTCGAGGGCATCGGCGATTTGGTTGTTGCACGACTCATACTAAAGGTCCCGAGTTAGCATGTCAAGCAGACACAGAGGGGATATTGTTGCTTACCAAGGTGCCGAGGTCATACCACACTTCCGAAATCCATGGATTGAGGCGGATTGCACGCGAGTAAGCATCAAGTGCATCACGATACTGGTTGATCTGATAATACAGAACACCAATGGAGCACCAGAACGTGGGGTTCCGGCCATCGCGGTACACAGCTTGTTGGTATGCTTCATAGGCCTTGGGGTACTTCTGCATTTGCATGTAACAGCGGCCGAGAAGGTACCAGCTTTGGGCATCAGAGTTATCTACCGAATGTTAACATGCTTTGTCATCATGGGCGAAAATCAGGACACCCACCAGCTGCGACCGACTTCTCCAGGTATTCAATAGCTCGCTCCTGGCTGTCAAAATGCTGGCTCTGCGTATGATGGAGCCAGCCCAACTGTTGCAGAACCTTGGCGTGGTTGGGGTCACGTTCGAGGACGCGGTGGTAAGCCACCTTCGCATTTTCAAACTGGCAAGCGTTAGCACCAGGAGTAGCGGGCCAGTCACCGGCAACACGTACATCTTTCTGTTGCTCATGAACGTGGCCAATCTGAAACCAGATATCTTCTTCTGTGAGCGGCGTCGGCGGCGAGTTCACGATGTACTTGAAACACTGGGGGGGACCGAGTCAGCAACTGGCGATCGTTTCTCGAGTCATGCTTAGCGGCTCACCTCGAGTGACTCGTTGTACTTTTGCTGCTGTTTGTAAATGATGCCTAGTCGAAAGTAGATCTCGTGGGCTTTGTCAAAGTCTGGCTGCATCTTCATGACCTCGGCAAATGCGTCCTCGGCGTGGTCCAGCGAACCATACCTGTCGTAGAGGATGCCAATGCCGTACCAGAGCCGGGGTTCCTATCATTTACTTCTGTGAGGATGCTGGTGAGTAATAAGATGAGAGAGGTAACAAACCTTTGGGTTTGGGAGGTGGACGAGGGCAGTTTGGTAGGCGTTGTAGGCTTGCTGCAAGTCGTCCATCATCAAGTAGCAATGTCCTATCCAGTCCCGTTAGCAAACGACCAACAAACTTGCAATCAGCGCACGAACCGAGACAACCCCACGCGTCTCCGTTCCTTTCGTCCAGCTTGAGAATGGCATTCAGATATTCGGCGGCCTTGGGGAAGTCCTCGCGTGTTCTCAGGACTGAGCTCATGGCGTTCATGGCTGGGATCGAGTTGGGATTGGTTCGAATGGCGCGCTCGTACGAAGCCATCGCGTCGTCAAGGTTACCCATCTGTTCAGCAAGGCCACCTGGAATGGAGTGTTAGCTACGGCTGACCTCTGGTCAACGCGCGGTTTGCGCGATTACGTTGTCAGGGGAGCGCATTACCTAATTGAATCCAGATCCCCTCGGTCTGCTGGAGGAGCACCTGGCGCGAGGACGAGAAGGACTGTGGCGGGACGGGGGCCCGCGCTGGACCTGGTGGCCCATGATGCATCTGCATTTGCATCGGGGGAGAAGGGTGATGGCTTGTCATGATGGCCGACTCCGCCTAGATGGCTCTAGGTTTTAACACAATTCGAGGAAGCGGTAGACTGGGCGCAAACAACACCAAGTTCCGAATAAAAACACGATGTTTCAAGGTCGGACGGAAGTTGCGACGAGGCGCGAATAACGGATTTCGATAATCTTTTCTGCAGAGTTGCGATCAACTCAACTCTGCAGCACTTTCCAATGGCGCACCGAAAGGTGCCGAAAAACAACAAAAGGGGCCAACGAAGAAATGCAAATGCGACGCAGAAAGTCAACAACTGCGCAGGTATTCCCTGTTTGATGCCCCTGATCAAGTGGCTGCTGGCACGGCTCGGGTAGTCGAGAGGGAGAGTGAGGGAAGGCAGAGCACAGCATGGAAGCCGAGGAGAAATCTCGGAATGGGGAGGAGTCGGGCTGGGGAGACATTTCGTCCACCCGTCTGAGGCCCGCAGAACACCTAACCCACAAGTGGCAGGGGTATGCAATTGTCTTCCCGTTCATGTCTCGCAGAGCAGCCAAGGATAAGCGGGTCGCTCAAAGGTCGAAATACCTCTGCAGGAGTCCCGCACCGTCATCCGCCGCTAAGCCGACCCCCCTTCTCGCGAATTTAGGCAGGTCCTACCTCGGACGAAATCGTCACCTCAGCGAAACAAACAAACGAGGATCATAGTGTAGAAATTGGAGACAACCTTCTCCGCACCTGCCCGTGGAGTCGTGTCAACCAACATCTTTCACTCAGGGCAATTCAAGCGTTCCATGGTTTTATCTCCGTTCCGTAGTTATAACCCATGATTGATACGGTAAAACGCCTTTCTTTCGCACAAGAAAAGGATACCTCACACAAATATACACTACCGAGATGGTATTCCATCTTCTGAACCGCAACCCCGGCGTTAAAGCAACGAGAATGTTCCCGCATCTTGGGGTGGGGTGCTGACACGTCGTCAGAGCGGCATGTATCAAGTACACAAGGGAACATTAATTTAGCCCCACATCCAGCCTCTTCCAGGGGAGCGTGTTTCCGGAGGGAGCGGCGGCACCATTTCGTTTTAGCGTGTGTGGCGACTGCTGGGTAGCACGGCCTGGGTCCATCCCATGCATCCCGCCAAGAATTACAGGGGTCCAGAGCGCTTTCCCCATCGCTTCGTCACCAACCCGTGCAACCCAACCAGGGTGGGGAATAATGGGGGTGGGATCCACTTCAGGGCTTTGCTTTTCTGGTGTCGGAGAATAACCGCCCCCGCGAGACAGAAAAGACAACCTGGAACGGGAGGACAATCTGGATAACTGTGTGAGGAGCCTGAACACTGTATCCCGGGTGATCATGCGAGATATCCTGACATTGTAACCAACCATCATTAACGGCGCCCATATAATCGCTTGTCTCTCCCCAACTTGATTGGCAAGCAATGGAAACTAGGTATTGACGGCCTCCCTCATCATAGAAACGAACAAATCATAGTTGCTCGAACCTATCCCGTGGCAAAAAGCGGGATATGTGACCTTCCCTTGGGCAGTTTCCCCTTCATGCGCCATTCTCTTGGTTTCTAGCGGAAGTCGGCCTCATTCTGGGCAACTCGCACTACTTCCCTTCCATACATCCACTTCAAAGCTCAGGCGTTCGTGGCACGACCGCGGCCTGGAGAAAGTTCAGTTGTCACACTTGTGGGAAGTGATTGTGGAGAGTCATGCCGACACGAACAAGGTGAAGGACAAAGCCTCGGAATGAGCCGTTACCTCTCGGGAACGGGTTTGAGTCTCGGTCTTCCGGGTCACGACCTACGTCTCCAACTTCTGCACAGTGATCGGGCCATACAATTTCGTGGTTAGTGCAACCTCGCCGTCCGACGTTCGATCAAAGAAACCGATTATGAAGCGTGTGGCACCTCGAGTGTAAATTTGCCCATCTCACTTAGCATCGTTCGTTTCCGGTAAATCCATTGGTATTTTCCGGAGCCCGCTTCGCTGCCAGGTTGCTTACCTACCTGGGCAACCCGGGCCGAATGGCAAGATATCCGAACCGCCAAGCGCAACACCCGGCAGCAGGATATTTACTATGAATATATTAATCCATCTCGCTGCGCTGTGTCGTAACATGCACTACAAATAGAGTGGCGGAAACAGCCTTGTCGGTACAATCCAGCACATCCTAGCTTAAACCAGGCGTGAAAGTCATTGAGACGAGGACTCGCTAAGCTCGGCACCCAGCCGACGCCCTCATGAAGCCACCGAGGAAATGTGAACGCAGAAACAAAAGAACACAAAAGTTTAGCCACTTAGCAATACGGGCGGCGATTTTACGGTATCTTCAGGCGTGCAGCTTAACGGCTACCGTTAAAACAAGAGCGGTCGGGGATTACCAACTGTTTTATCCTTCGCTGAGGGCTGTTTTTTCTCGTCATCAGCTACGAGACCGGGGAGCCAAATGGCGAGCCGAAGGAAGATCTCGGTAGTAAGGAAGGGAAATTGGCGACGGTTAAACTTTATTGATAGCTAGTAGATCATCATCCCGATGGGTTGGTACTCGAAGAGGGGCGCGATGAAGCCGCCATGTCCCCGAGACCGTCGCGTAACCCCCACACTCAGCGCGGTGCGCTATCGCATATTAATCGGCGGAGCAAACGAGACCCGCTAGCATCTGGGATGTCAAGGGAAGACAGCGACCTATGTACATATGTATGGTTGCATGCACTCCGTACATACACATGGACAGGCAGACATCGTAAAAAACTGGGCTGCTGCGCCGAAGCCACGACGTCGCCGAGGCGCGTGCTGACACCCACATTTCTGCAATTGAAGGATGCGAGAAATGACGGGTTGTGGGTTCGGTGGCACGGGGAAAGCGGGCCTGGAGCCACACGTCAGCAGCGGACCACCACAACCTCAGGCCTTGGCTGATGTGCAGGCCGATCAACGGAACTTTACACCGAACCCTCCCTTGCCTCCGCCCTCTGCAGAATCCAAGGGGCCTTGTTGTGATCTCACAGCCGGCTCGTGGTATTTCATTAATCCCGCCTCCCCGAGTTGAGGTTAATCATCTGCCTCACCGAAATATTCCATATAGGTAGCCGCCAGCCTTCGAAACACGGAAGCCGAGCAGACCGCCGGTTCACACCCCGAGACTCGAAAATCGGGGAAGGACGAAATTGATGGCGGTCACATTATTGACACCAGGGTCTCACACCGGGAGGCCCACTCCCTGGGCTGTTTTTGCTGGCCTGCCGTTTCAACCTTGAACTCTCGGCTCACCCCTGGTGTCCAGCACCGTCCCCAACAAGCTAGCATCGCATCATGTGTCAGAAATGTTAGCCGGGCCCTCTTTTCCGACGAGTTGATCATCAGACAAGCACAGCCTGTGGGTTCACGATGATCCTCAATCGATCCTCTCAACCAGGGAACTTGGCGCCTCCCAAGCATCTTTCTCCCAATCCGGGTGGTTCACCCATCGTGGGCGCACGACCCACCGCAGCGAGACTGGGAGGACGCAGTGCCCAGCAGGACGCCCGCAGCATGCGGGAGAGGAAGCGAGGGGAGAATGCAATGCCTGTTGGTGCGCTGCCGAGCACGTGCAGTCTTAAAGCTCTGATTTGCGTTGGAGTGCCAAGGAATGCCAAGAAGGCTTGATCGACCAGAGCACATCGCGCGGAGCAAAAGAAGAAAAGGGGAAGGTCAAGGGGGCCAAAACGCTCGGCTTCCCCAGGCGAGCAACTCCTCCCGCTTCGCCCAACCCCACTCAGCGTGCATGAAAACCGGCTCTCGTCGCAGGCCATCCTATTTGCGCTTTTTACGGGTACCGGGACAAGAACAACGCTTTGCAGCCTCAGTCAAAAGGATGAGCTATACGAAGTATGGGCGGTGTCTTCAGAGGTTCCGATTGCTGGCCCCGCCCGAGGTTGCCTGCAAGATGGATTTGCGGCACTGTGCGCAAGCCAGCGGCGATCGATTCGCTTTACCAGGGTCCGGCTCATCTCAAACGCATGCCGCGGACCCTTCCCGGCCGCGCGGGTTGAGCCAACGGACTGGCGAAGCGGGGGGCTGGTGTGGCTAGGGTCAAGCACATTGGAACCGCTTGGCGTGACCCGCTTCCCGTTTGGGCTCACCTTCGCCCCACCTCGGTGGCTTCCGAAACCCGCCGGTGGACTGGACCTGGAATTCTTTGTGATGCTTCGAACTCGAGCTCACGCAAGTTTATCAGCTTCATTTTTGAATGGGGGGATTGCGACGTTTTGTCGGGCCGAATATTTTCGGATCACCGCTACGACGCTTCAAGGTTGCCAGTGCCAACACATTAATAATATGTTGGTCTTTATAAATAAAAAGGCAGCCATCATTGGCAAGAGTCACAGCTTCTCAGACCAAACCCGGTCCCCTCCAACATTTGGACAACTATATGCCACCTGGACGCCGAGACTAGACTTCACTTGCGGGGCTGCCGTTGGCCGGCTAGAGGTAAGATACCGTGAGGAAGTGCCTTCAAGTCTCTCGTTAATGAAGAACCCAAACAAATGGCTCAAGAATATGCCATAAAACCGCGCGCCTCAATTCTAGTACATCTATTAAGCGTACAACAAACTCAAGCGCAGTGCCCCTCCCGGCCCCACGGCAAGTCCCTAGTTCTGCCAACAGACCGACATCAGCCGTAGTAATGCCCTCCCACATCTCGCAAATTGAACTGGTATCGAGTATGCGGCTCGCTCGTAATAGATAAGAAACCAGCCCCGCCCCGCCCCTCGTACCCTGCATGACCCCAACGCCAAAACGGTTGCTCAACCCCTTCAGATCCTCGAATAATTAGGGCCGGTCATAAGTGTTCGCAAAATAAAAGCCAGATGCTCCAAGCCCGCCTCCCCCTACCCTAGCTGTCCGACAACGAAGTAGGAATGGAAGCTCAACGCCATACTCGGCGGTGTGCGAGAGAAGAAAACAAGCATCCTTTACGGTTCGTTCCTGTCCGCGTCCGCGTCCGGGTTGTAATTCGTCTCGCCAAGCATCCCGCTGCCTCCCGTCGCTTGCGCCGTCATGGCATTTGGCGGCGGCGCCTGCGGCTGGCTCTGAACGGTGGGCCCCGTGGCCGAAGGAATAGGCGGCGCAACAGCAGGGGGGACCGGGGCGCTCTGCGCGCGTGCAGCGGCGGTGGCCGTCGCGGCGTGCAGGCGCTGGTCTAGTGCCCTGAGCGCGAGCGCTCGCCTCCGTTCAGCCTCGGCGCGGGCGCTCCCGGGGGCGCCGCGGTTCGTGAAGGTGTGGTGATGGTCGCCGCGAGCGGCAGAAATGTCGGCCTGGCTGAAGGGTACACATAGTCGCATCGCCACGAGCATGTTGAACACCTGCTCCGAGATGGTCGCAATGATGGGGCGGACGGGACTCGGGAAGAACTCGGCTATAGCGAAGGTGTCGCTGGCATCACCGCGAAGGGAGCTCGGTTGCGAAGTGTCAAGATCGGGGAAAGCGACCTTGTAGAAACGTAGGTAGGTCCAGCTGACGAAGAAGCCGTAGACGGCGAGGAGAAAAGAGGCGGCAGTAAGCATAGGTGTGAGGCAGAGCGCTGTGACAAGGCCGATGTAGAGCAACGGGAAGCGAGGAACGCGTAGCGAGAGGAGCCCCCGGAAGAGGGTCACTGTGTGCGCGGGGACGAGCTGGCTGAAAGCGACGAGGAAGGAGATTTGGAGGGGGATGGTCCCAGCGATGGTCATGAGTCTAGCAAAAGGGCACAAGTTAGAATACTACACAAACGGCCATAACCAAGCGACCCCCAGGAAACCAAAAGCCACGTACGTCCATCGCTCGTTGCGTGTCAGGGCAAAGAACAAGATCGAAGTGCCAAAGCATAGCGCGTTGGGAACCACCGCGGTAACAAGCAAGAATTTGGCAAACTCGCGCGAGGACCATGCGCGCTCTAGGTAACGGCCGCCATTATAGAGTGTGACGCAGGCGATAGATAAGGTAAAGACGTTGCTCTCGACGAGTGTTGTCGTCAGGAAGGTCCACGGGTAGACTAGCGATAGTTGTGGTATGAGGTTGAGGTAGGGGATGACAATCTCCGAGTTTGCCGTCCACTGCCGGTATCTGATCGCTGCACTCAGCACCGACTGTAGGCCCAACACGATGAGCACAATCCGGGTCACCGGGGGAATGTTTATTCGGGGCGGCATGGTGGGCGGGCTTCTGTTCTTGAGTCGAGACCTCAAGATTGGGACGGAGCGGCTTCTCCTTGTCAGGGAACTGTGTGCTTGCACTTTTTGGGATGGTTGGGCAAGCAGCCGAGTTTTTCCCGACCTGCTTTGATGCCTTCGGGGTTAGGGTAATTACCGTATGTTGAACCTTTGAACCGAACCACAGCTTCAAATCTTGGCGCGCAGCCTTTTTGTGGTCATGGCTGCTTGATCTGGCCATCGCGGGCCACTGACCGCCGGTGTAACCAGGCGCTTGTCTTTGTGGCCCTGTGAATTTGTGGCGGTGGATGACAGGCCGGGCTTCACTCCCTCAAGCCTCGGTCTTCTCCGCCTGGAACCCCAAAGCTATCTTGCAGCAACCTGGAAGGCACATAGAATGCGGGACTTCGAATAACTCAACTCCATCTCCTTTTATTTCCCATCGACTGCGACCCTCGCGCTTGATGGCCAGAGGCTGCCCAATCCGCACAGGTGAGGTTGGGCATCCTCATGATACCGATGACACTATGCGGGGCAACGGTAACTTCATTCGAAGTACGAATGAATATTGACACACATACCTTACATGTACACTACGCCGCAGAAACCGTGCAGCTTCCAACTGTCGTCCTGATTAACCGCCCGCTGGGTCCGCCACCCCTGAAACATGACACCCCAACCTTTTTGTCGCCAATGGGTGCGACCCTAAGACACCATCCGATGGCCCCCTTGATTGGGCAAGGTCGTGAGTTCTTTGATTCGAAGGATGGCAGTTGTTTCCTTTGTTTCCCCTGTTCCCGAGCCCCCGCAATTTCTCAGCCCTGGGACCTTTTTGCTTGTCGCACGCGTAGGGCGGGCCATTTCCTTTTGGGCCATTGTCTTCCTCCACCCCAGCAGGAAATGAAGGTCTGTTCTTCCCCTTGCGTCCTTTTCCCAAGTCCCATGGCAAGGCCTGCCTGCAGAACTGCGGCCGGGATCTCGTAAGGCGGCGTCGGGTCAGATTCGATGTGGAGGGATTCCGCCTTCCCGAAATTGGCATGTACGACAGGGACAGTAATTTCAGTACTGGCCCCACCGTTCCTCCCCAAACATTCATGTTTTCCTCCACAGCTCCGGCAGTCCGGTGAACCTCAGGCTGAGGCGAGATACCGAGCCCTATCGTGGCGAAAGGCAGCATACGATACCTCGATGCCTTCACAGTAAACGCCAGCCGTAGAGCTTGGGGTTGGAGCTGGTCCCCGCTGCCAGTTGCAATCTGAGTGTGATGGGCAAATTTTTGGCTGAAACAAGTGCGGTTCAAGCAAGGTAAGGTAACATTGAACGGGACCATCTGTCACATCGAGCATAAAATCCCGAAGGATGGGTCAGCCGTCGCACCTGCCCGGGGGAGATCTCGCTTTTAGATTCTATAGTTATCACTCGCTACAAGTAAAACAGTAATATGTTCTCGAGAATCCATGTTTAAATCGCGAGAGCTGCAGTCGAGTTCGAGAACGTGATGTTTGAAAACGTGGTGCATTACAAGAATCTCGGTGCAGTCATAACTGTATTTCGTAAAGCATTTCAACAGCCATCGCCTTCCCGAGAATGGAAGCTGCTAGCCCGAAATGGCGTGCAGGGCCAGGTCTGACCTGCATCCTCGCGCAGAGAAATCTGGAACTCTTTCGGCGGTCCACAACCAGGGTGTTTCATGGTTGAATGGTAATACAATCAATGGTCCAGCACGACAAACAAAACCCGCGTGTTTCTCTTGTCGAGTCTTTCGATAGCTTCCATCACGTGTGTTGAATGAGATAGATCAGAACTCGATCAGCGATCGATGCTCTCTGTCCGTCCCCCTGGTCGCCACGCAGCACCCCGCGGGGCTGGCCGTTTGATCTTTTACCTGCTTGGTTGGCTGAGGTGCTGGTTCCGTACCGCGATCCAAGTCGTTCGCCTAAACAAGCGGCAGGGACCACTTGGCTGGTGAGGTGGGACCCATGCCTCACGCTTGACAAACCCGCACTGGCTGGCCCGTGGTCCGAACACTGCCAATCTCAAATCTCGGCCTGGCGCTTTCGAGGTTGCTTTTCACCCTTCAACACCGAATTCTTGCCCAAAACCACCCCATTCGCGATCTGCTCATCGACCGAGCGCCCGTCATCGCGCGCTCTCATCGCTACGCCCGGCATCAATACCTCTGCTGCGTCGCTCTCGCCACTCACTGCCGAACCCCGGCGCGCCGACAATGAAGGAGCTACTTGACACGGACCGGGTCAACTTTCTTGTCTGGAGGTTCGTTGTTTTTTTTACTTCGCCGAAAGACTCAGCCAAGGGCGCTGTTTGGGGCGGTCTGATCACTGACTCGACGTTTTCGATTCCAAAATTTAGGTACCTGCTTGAATCTAGTAGGTGCACTGTCGCGGCGAGCTCTTTCTAGAGCCCCGCTGCTGCCCTGTTGCCCTCCTGGGCATTGAATCTGGGTGAGGTGAGACTGACCACCACAGATTATCGGGAGACGGCCGCCAAGCTCCAAAAAGAGTGGAGGGTGCACCAACCTCACAGGCAGTTCGATTTCGCATCTCATGTGAACACATATGCCCTGGTGTCGCTTCTGAACAAAGGCCTCATCTACGAAGACTACCAAAGGCAGTTTTCGGCGGCTGCGCACGAGGTACGGTGTCTTCTACGATTTCAGGACTTCCTCTCATTTATGGCCATCCAATTCTCTGGGCGTGCCCTCCATTCCTGTTGGGGTTGCACCCGGCATGGAATTGGCGGGTAGGTGTGCTGGTGGTGGCTTTGGGCCCAGGGGGGGGCGCTAGTGTCGGGGTTACTGACATTTGCTTGCAGGCGGCGCGCGATGTGCCGGCAACGGCCGATGCAGGTGCGCGGGGGGTGTTTGGGCCGCTAAAATTCCAGCCCGAGGTGGTGATGGACGAGGATGAGGAGGACGATGAGGAATTCGAACTGGAGGCCGAACCCGAGGAAATCGAGAACCCGCGGAAACGGGCGGTCGAGCGGCAGCATCACCGCGAATTGTCGCATGGATCCCCCGCAAAGCGACAGCGGCTCAGCAACGGCTACGAGAATGGGGTCGATTCAGCCACCACGCCAATGGAAATCGACCACCAACATCCTGACAACAACCACGCCTATCCGTCACCGCTTGAGGGCGAACAAGCCGAGTCCCCGCTCCTGCGCACCGAGGGCCCGTCTCGCGGCACGCAGGTCGAAAAGGTGCGCGATCTGACGCAGGGCACCGTATTTCTGCGACTGGGTGCCGACGAATCCCAGGAAGCGAGCGAAAACCCTCTTGTGCTCCTCTGCGAGTGGAACCCCCGGGACCCAGCCCTCTTGGCGACCGCCGGTACAGATGCGCTAGCCCGCATTTGGACATTACCCTGTGGAACCGCCCCAGACGCGGAGCCTGGTCACGTGGATTCCCCCAGCCCATCATCGTTGAGCATCGTCGAGGACGACCTCCCCAAGAATGCGACTGTCTCAGCCATGGCATGGAGCTCGAACGGAGAGCTCATCGCGCTTGGCACGGAACTCGGCAACAAGTCGCGGGTGAGCATCTGCTCTATGGATGGAACGAGCATGCACCGCTTCGACGGCCTCGACACCCCCGTCACTAATCTCTGCTGGAGCCCCAACAACAACCTCCTTCTTGCCATTAGCCCGGATCTAAGCGGTGGGATGGCGGAACCGAGAACCCTGATTCACATTTCGTCTCCTTCCAGGGTGAACTCCCTATCGCATGTCCTAGACCACGACCTCCCCTCCGACAGCCTCGATGCGACATGGATCAGCGAGACCGAGTTCCTCTTGTGTGGCGGTGACCTGCTAGTCTCCTTCCGATGCACAGAGCAAGGGATTGTGCAGGGTAGAGAGTTCCAGACGGGCACGGATGAACGCTTCAGCCTCGTCGAGTTCGATTGGAGGTCTAAGCTGGTTGCGACCGCGAGCGAAAAGGGCTACATTGACGTGGGTTTGCGATGCTGACAAAGAAAGAGATTAATGTAGCTTGCTGACAATGGTTGCGTTAGATCTGGGATGAGTCTGGAAAGCGCCGCTCAATACCTGCGCACGACGGTGGCATCACAAGCCTCAAGTGGCAACCGCTGCAAAACGACCCTGCCGAAGACGAGCGATTGCTAGTATCCGGGGGCGAGGATGGGGCCGTTCTGGTGTGGAATGTTCGAAGTGCCGAGGTCAAGCCAAAATATTCTATTACCATGCCGCCACCGCTCGCAGTCAACAACCTCTCGATGAGTCCCGACGGGTCACTCATCGCCGTGGCGACACACGACAGGATACTTGTTTGGAAAATTGGTGACCACGCCATGCCCAAGGCTAGCTGGGTGCCGCAGCCGGGCTGGCAAAGCCCTAACACGGGTACCGATTCCGAGGATGCCATTCCCTGTTTGGGGTGGGACTGCGAGGGCCAGCGCTTGGTCTATGGTTCGGAAAATAGGGTATGTAGCAGTGATAACTTGCTTATCGGCCCACTGCTGACACTTCATATATAGCTTGCCGTCATAAGCCTCCGCGAACACGAGAGGTGATGTGGGGACCATCAACAAAGTCGAGGTCGTCCCATCAATGGCCACGCCGAGAGCTCAACCCAGCAAGCGACAAACGGAAATTGCCATTGGATTCTGCGGCCGGGCGAGCACTCATTCCGTGTTTCAAATCCAGCCATATCAGGTCGAGACGGCATGTCGTCAACACGTTCGACCAGGTGATGTACGGGAGAGCCTCACCATCGAAGGATTGCGGCCGCCAACCGCGGTTCAGGCAGAGCCCCACATAAGGACGACAGTGACAGCCCGGAATAACGTCGCCTTTCGCCCTGACCTCCTTGCAAAGGGCGATCAAATGCCGACGATGTGGGCGGCCTTCGCCAAGGCAACTTAAGGTCGATTCCGGCTCCCTAGTAAGGATTATGCCAGCTTTTGCCGCGAGGACTAGGGAATAAAACCGGCCACCTCAAACGAGATATTTGACGTCCCAGTCTCCAACCAGTCCCGCCTCGTGCAGTTAGTAGGGGGTAATTGGCTTCCGGGACCACCTCCGTTGATATCTACGTCTTCGGCCTCTTGAACGGGTTACAGGGACTCCATTCATGTCCTAAATGCACAGCTGGAACCATATCGTTGCCCCTTTCACCCCGCGCATGGGCAGGACAGCATGTAGGATGGTCGCGGGCCTGGGAAAACACAACCCTTGCGGCACGACCAATCTGGTGGATGAGTTGGTGCTTACGAGAGTAGTAGCCTTGCATTGCGGAGAGTCGATTTACTTGGGGGGTTGGAGCACATCATGGGTTGAAAAGCGGAGCGTTTGATTTTGTTTGCAATATCTTTTGGGGGGCGTTGCTCTTTCAGACTCGGCGGGAAATCAAGGGTAGCGTGAGATATGTTATATCTGTACATCGTACTTAGAAATGGCGACCCTGACACTCGCAACTGCCCCGCCCTCATCTGACCTAAGGTACTTGTCAAACATTTGAACCGACAATTGCGCTTCGCAAGCAGTCCTTCCATTGCTTCTAGGTCCTTATCATGAACTAAGCTCAAGGACGACATCGCCAGTTGTCATTACGATGGCATCTCGAGGAAATTAAGGGAAACCAACCTCCTCCTTGATAGGAGGGGGGGCCTTCAGGTGTGTGTATAAGGCAGGAAGAAGAACGGATCCCATTTAAAACCTCACAACATGCGCCGTCGATTTTTGCGATGTACATTAAAAACTAGTTTTCTTTTGACCCAGAGGTCGTAGATGTCATGCCGTATTATATGAAGAGACGTTTCTATGTGCTGGGTATTCAAATGCCCCCGTGCCATGCATCTTTTCCTAAACCAAAACGCCGATGCTCAAGCAAAGCCACCAACCACCACTATGCGCACATTACACAACCCCGCCTTCCTACTTTACAATCCATCAACCAGCCAGTTTCCCAGCGACAGCACCCTCAAACAACACTCCTCGCATCGCGATCCAGTCTCGGCCGGCTAGCATCAGCCGCATTCTCCATCACCACCTTCTCATTCACGGCATTCGCCCCCTCCTCGTCCGACGAGTCAGCCGAGCCGGGCGGCGCGGGGTTGTTGTTGGCGGAGAAAGTGGGTGCGAAGGCGCTGCGGGCGCGGATCTTGTGGCCGTACAGCCAGAAAACGACGGGGATGGGGACCAGGGCCACCGCGATGCACCCCAGCAGCGTGGACGCCCACTGGATGCCCATGCCCTCGAACATGTAGCGCGAGAAGAGCGGGAAGCCGGCGCCGGCGAGCGAGCGCAGGAAGGTGTTGCCCGCGATGGCGGACGCCGCGAACATGAGGTACGCGTCGACCAGGTAGTTGAGCGACTGCAGGAAGATGGAGGCCAGGCCGAACCCGCTGAGCAGGCCCGAGAGGGTCGGCACGATCCAGTGGATGTCGGCGCGGTAGCCGGACCAGCCGAACCAGAAGAGCCCGCCGGCGAAGGCCACGCCGCCGGCGATGACGCTGGGCAGGCGCCACTCGGGGATGGGCACGCCGTTGTTGGCGGCCAGCTTGCGCTGGTACCAGGGCTGTTGGAGGAGCACCACGATGCCGGCGATGATCTGGCCCGTGACCATGCCGAAGAAGGTGAGGCCCGAGACGCCGGCCGACATGCGGTGCACGCCCTGGAAGACGAAGGGGTAGGCGGTCAGGAAGAGGTACAGCAGGCCGTAGATGAAGGCCATGTAGACCGAGATGAGGGTGACGATGGGTTCGGTGAAGAGCAGCCGCATGGGGCGCGAGAAGTTCTTGGTGACGAGCTCGCGCACGTCGATCTCGATCTCCTCCTGCTTGGCGTGGATGCCCCAGTTGAGGGTGCGGCGCCGCAGTTCGGCCGCCTTGCCGACCAGGATGGTGGGCGGGTATGTTTCCTCGAGGAAGAACAGATCCAGCACGAAGGCGAGGATGCCCATGAAGGAGACAATCCACGAGGTCCAACGCCAGCCGAGGTGCGACTCGACGATGAAGCCGCCGACGAAGGGCGCCAGGAGCGGGCCGGTGAAGACGGTCATGGAGAAGACGGTGATGGCGATGCCGCGGGTCCGGTTGTCGAACATGTCGGAGAAGACGGCAGCCACGACGGCGAGAGGGCAGGCACCGAAGAAGCCGGCGAAGAAACGGGTTATGAGAACCGTCTGGAGGTCCTTGGAGACGGCGTTGGCGATGTTAAAGATGAAGAAGCCGAACATGGAGAGGACCAGCGGCAGGCGGCGACCCTTGAGTTCGGAGAGAGGTGCCCAGAAGGTCGGGCCGGTAGCGAAACCGAGAACGTAGAAGGAGACACCGAGGAGGGAAACTTCGGAAGACACGCCAAACTCGCGGGCGACTGCGCCGGTCGCGGCGGAGAATATACTCGAGCCGAAGGCGGCGGTCATGGTGGTGAAGCCGAGCATAACAGCCGTGGCGATCCTATAGAACCCGCCGTTAGCTTTCTGTCACTGTTAAGGGGTAGAGAGGAGTTGTAGGGAGCGGTGTTGAACTCACTTCTTCTTCAGCGGCCAGTTCTGGGCGTGGAGAGGATCATCGGGCCCGTCGAACTCGACAACATAGTCCTCCTGGTTTGGTAGTAGTGGTGGGTATTCCTTGCCGGCACCGAAATTGGGTAGTGGCCTCTTCCATTCTTTCCCCCGAGCATCTCTCCCAACTGTTCCGCTATGTTGACTCCGTGCTGTCTGAATGCGGCTCAGTTCGGTGTTGTGGCGTTCCAGATCCCGTTGTGTCTCAACACGGTTCAACCCGGTCCCCCGCTGGGACGCCTCCGTGGACGAGCTGGACACAGACGACGCTGAGACCACCCGTTCGATTTCCTCGCTACGGCGTAGAGAAGCATCGTGTTCGACCGCCTCGAGAGCGCGGTCTACGTTGTCTTGTACCATTGGGCTGTCTTGAGTGACTGAATCCTAGTATCCTGGAAGGGTTGATGTTTCTATCCGGTGTATTCGTGTATTCAAGGGGGATATCAACAGCACAGCACACCGGCAGGCAAGCCAGCAAGAGTGAGAAGCAGTGGAACCCTGTATTTGATAGTAAGGAAGTCGATATAAAACCAAGGTTCGTCCCTAATGGAGTGGTAGCTCGAAGAGTGATGATGAAATTTGCCTCCTCTTGGGGGGCGTCCCCCTCCTAATAAAGAAGATCGATCTACACATCCCGGGCACTTGCTCACGGGCAAAAGAATAATGATTCATGGATTCGTCAGGGCAAGGGAACAAAAACTGGAGTCCACATTGAATGTTTGCCCATGCCAAGCGGTTCCGTCGGTGGTTCGGCCGGGTCCATGATGTGGCCTCGGCATTCGCGTTTTCCAGCCGGCATCCGTGATTACCAATTTGGGTCGCCGCATCCAACAGCGCTATCCTTTCTTTTACTGCATGGCATTGCTGGGCTGTTCAAAAAAAAAAATGGAGTTGATGGACCCGGCAACCTTCCTGCCGATGACAAGGTCAAGTTTCGAACCGCAGATGACAGACGGCAATAGAGCCGCGGGATGCTGCTATCTCCCGTCGCCGTCCTTCGCTTGTAAATTTTCATTATGGAATCCCAGCTCAGCGGTGCATTTGTCCCCGTTCATCTCCGCCAAGGCCCGCCGGTGACCCTCAATGACCCCATCCCGAAGCACCTAACAGCCCAAGAGTGGAGCGCAACTTCAGATCAGGAGAATGGCCACTGCATGCCTGGTCCATCAGAATGGGGCCAGATGCTTCGGTTGTTGTTGCTTAGTTTGCGGGTTTGTCCGTAGCCGTTACTCGTCATGGTGTTGAGCTCGCAGCATCGATCCGTAATGCATGGAGTATGGCTGACGTAGATTGCTTACTACTCTGCTTCGATCTGCCCCTCCTGACAAACACAGAATACAGATCTGTAATGGGCGGGATTCGGGTTTCGATGACAAGAAGCGACGCCCGTCTTAAGTCCGGGTCGTTGACTCGCTTTTGACGTAATCCCGCAGCGCAGCCACCATCGAGGGCGCCATGGCTTGCATCGTCCAATCAAGAGACAGGATGATCTGCCGTGGGAGGAAGTCGTCCCGCAAGGCTCGAAACCTCAGGGGCTTGCTGAACGGCGTTCCCGGTTGCGACTTTGGCCACCATCGGGAAATTTCTTCTTCCAATTTTTTTCTTCCATTCTTACTTTGCATCGGTGCCTGGCTGCCCAACAGGGCTGCTTGCGGGTGCCAAGGGAATGCGACGGGCCAGATTCCTTTTTCTTTGGAATTCCGCTGTCCGCTATCCGCCATCCGCGAGTTGCCGCTGGTGACCGAGAATAGCCTCGTTTACCGGTTTCCACTCTTACTGCCTCGGCACGCAGATCCAGCGGCGGAAAGCTTAACTTCACAACGGAGAACCCGCTTGTTGCGCATGGATGCATCGTGAAGATTCTAGGATCCACCAAAATGCAGGTTCGATGTACAAAGTATTTCAACGCACACCCCATCGGTCATCTTCCAGAAGACTCGCCGCTTCTTCCAAGCTCAGCCCTGCCGTTTCCGGGTAGAAGTTCCAGATCAACCCATACCCAACGGCGCATATTCCCGCATAGAGCACGAATGTCCAGGACGGCGTGAGCGCATCCATGAGCAGTAGGAAGGTCAGCCCTATGACAAAATTGGCTCCCCAGTTGGTTGCCGTGGCAATGCCGCTCCCAAGCGACCGCACGTTGAGCGCGAACAGCTCGCTCTGCATCCAGGGCACATTCCCCAATCCCAAGGCGTAACCAGCGACGTAGACCATGATGCTCACGAGAATGGTAATTGCCGCCCCCTGAGCAGGGGCGGCGGTAGGTTTGTCACCGGTCGAATCGACGGCAGCGAGCGTGATAAACGAGAAGCCGTGTGCTGCGAGGATGAGGCCCACCACCATGAACGGAATCGACCAGAGCAGAATGCGCCTCCTCCCGATACGGTCGATCAACAAGAGGGCCACAAGGGTGAAAGCGAAGTTGGTGACCGCCACGACCAACGAGGTGAGTGTCGGGATCGGGAATCCGAGCATCGTGAATATCGTAGCCGAGAAGTACATGAGCGAGTTCTACGCGGCTGGTCAGTATCTGGATCGCAGGCTGGGAGCCCAAGGGCACTCACAAACCCGCATAACTGCTGCAACCCCTGAAGTAAACAAGCAATGGCCAACGCCCTGCAATCTCTTCTCACCCCCAACAGCTCCCCGGCCGAGTCCAACCACGCAGCTTTCCCAGCCCCCCTCCCATTCCCTCGTAACCTCCTCCCCTCACTCTCATCCCTCACCTCAATCTCAATCCCCTTCACCGTTGCATCCACCTCCCTCCCCTTCCCCTCCCCCACAAGCACCCTCTCCACCACCTTCCTCGTCTCCCGCGCCCTCAGTGCCTCCATCAGCCACTTGGGGCGGGGCGAGGGAATCACAATGACCACCCCCTGGCATCGCCAACGGGGACCCACACTACGGAAGCTTACGCAGACGCGCCTTCGCCTTTTCCCCTAAAGTGGAGCGTGGATCGGCCCATGGGCTAGGCAACCCCC
>NT_165982.1:1959674-1968447 GCF_000143365.1 Chaetomium globosum CBS 148.51
TAGATATCGTCGGAGTGTTCGTGGTCCTCTGATGGGCGAGAAATGACAGATATTCAGGGGCTCTTCTGCGATACTCATCGATCTCGACATTGCAGACCTCGTGGCCGTCGTTCGTGATGCTATGATCCGCTGTGCATTGCCCGTTTATCCGACTCCGAGTCTACTGCCGTTGCGAACGAGAGATACGATTACTATGCCGAGTCGGTTGTGAAGCGTGTCGCCGTGGATCATTCGGTGATTTTGGAGCTGTCAGAAGTCGGCGCCTGCCGTCTCCGACTTCCGTCTCGGCTCCGCTGGCCCCGCCATGAGATCTGGCCAGCCGCACGATTGCGCTGGAATCTGCAGGGGAATGCCAGCGGCTCCAATTGGAACATTTTGACAGCGAGGGGTCTGGTGCTCAGACCAGGGGTGTTTCACAGCCACTGCTGTCGACTGCATGTGCACGAAAGGCCACATCAGATGCCGCAAAGCTGTGCCCCAAGCAGTCGAAACCATCGTCAGCTTGTTTCTCTCCCCTCAACTACCTATGCAATAAGTTTGAAGAACGCCAGGCGCCCTTTCTCTTCGGTATACTTTTAATATATCACTATAATTCGATAATAGAACGGCGCGACGTTGTACCACTAGCAACAATCGGCATCATTGCAATCAATCGCATTCGAAGCTTGAACCACCGCGAATCTCAACCTACCTCGAAACACAGCAGCCAAGCTCACAATGCCGCCATATGCCACTCCGCCGCAGCGCGACTCCTGGTTCGCGCCGCTCTCGATAGACCTCTTCGTCAAGGTCCTCAAGACCAGCTTCTTCCACCCCTTTATCGCATGGATCGTCCCGCTCTGCTTCCGCGCCCAGAACATGTTCTGGGACGCGCCGCCTATGCTGGTGTCGATTGCCTGGGCTTCCATTATCTCGTTGTCTTGGATCGCCGGGGCTATCAACAACAGGTTGGCGTTTGGCCTGCCGCGCGAGGTGGATCTGAGCGAAGAGGTCATCGTCATCACGGGCGGCGCCAGCGGGCTGGGCCTGCTGATTGCTGAGGTGTACGGGATGCGCGGGGCCACGGTCGCCGTGCTGGACGTTGCGGAAATGGAGAATGGCGAGGCGCGAGGTGTCACATACTACAAGTGCGACGTGACAGACAAGGACCAGCTCGCGCAGGTGGCAGCCAAGATTGAGAAAGATGTATGTGTTCCCGTCCTCATGCCCTATCTATCCCACAACCATACTAACTCCCACCCCTCCAGCTCGGCACTCCCACAATCCTAATCAACAACGCGGCCATCGTCATCGGCAAGCCCCTCCTCTCCATGACCTTCCCCGAGATCGACAAGTCCCTCACCACCAACCTCGTCAGCCACTTCTACACGCTCAAGACCTTCCTGCCAGCCATGGCACGCAGCGAGGTTGGCGGCACCGTGGTCACCGTGTCGTCGGTCATCGGCACGGTGGGCGCGGCGCACCTAACCGACTACGCGGCGGCCAAGGCCGGCATCTCGGCGCTGCACCGCTCGCTCACGGCCGAGCTGCGCGCGTCGCACCCGCAGATCCGCACTGTGCTCGTCACCCCGGGCCAGCTGAGCACCCCGCTCTTCTACGGCGTGCAGACCCCGAACCGCTTCCTCGCCCCCGTGGTGGAGCCCGTCGACGTCGCCAAGGAGGTGATTGCCGCCATCGACAACGGGAGGAACGCCGCCATCGGCATGCCGCTGTATGCACGCTGGATTGATTGGTATAACGTGCTGCCCGTCGGGCTCCAGGCGGTGGCGAGGAAGGTGGCCGGCGTGGATACGGCTATGAAGTCGTTTGTGGGGAGGAGAGGGTCGGCGAAAGAGAAGAAGGAAGGGCCTTTAATACAGGGGTTTTAGGGATGGCGGGATAAAGACTGGCGCCGGCGCCAGATGAACGCGATGTGGGGTACGAAAAGATGTAATTGTATTTGGAGACGAGGCATATAAGGAGGCAGATACACACACATGTAACTCTAGGTAGCTGTATAAAGCGAGCAGTGAGCAGCGTTCCCGTAAGCTGGATCCCCACAATATTCCAGGTTTCCGCATGATTTAAGCGCTGAAAATGCCACGATCCTCGAAAGAGGGCCACATCATGAACTGAATCATTTTTGGGTTGATAGTGGCACCGGACAACTTCCACGTTCTAGAGCCTGGGCACAGCAATGATAACGTCAACCTCGTGAATACCATGCTCGAGGACAGCAAAAAGCCGAAATTGGTCAGTTTTGGATCGTTGAGCCGTTTAGCATACAGTTTACATCGGCGGGATCCCCTGGCTGATCTAAGGAGCGGGCCCAGCCATTTTCACATCAGAAACAAGGAAGGCAATATTGACGACAGCATCTAGATTTTTTAGCCCATAGGCAGGTGCTATCGCTAAAATTAAAGCTGTGTAGTGTCTCGACGATCGTGTACGACATAGAGGTTAAAATGGAAGGATGTACCGGCCTCCATATAAAAGAGGTACAGGGACGCCGTTGGGACAGGATAAAGCCGTGAGATTGCATAAGGAACTTTTATGGGTTTAGTAGACGCGACTCAATGACGTAGAAGGGATCCCATGGGACGGGATGGCGTGAGAAGGCCGCCCCTTGGACCCTGACAACACGCTCAATTCACTAGTTTGCGTATCCGTATCACACATGCCCAAGGTAGCTCAGCTGATACTCTAGTAATTCCGGATGTATATAATGCGTTAGCGTGATCTGCTCTCGGTCCCATGCTCAGATGGCTCTGATACGTCTGTCTATCGGGAGATTATAAGTTGAGCATCACAATACGGGTGAAAGGAGCACAGATGGCGAGAAACAGCAGAGGCAGGTGGCATGGAAAGAAGAAAGAAGCTGGAAGCCGATAATTGCCAGTTGCTAGTTGCCGTAATAGGGTCGGCCAATAAAGATGAGGAACTTGAAAGTGCCTAGGTCGGCAGTTGCCAGTGATAGAATTTGGTCCCAAGCGTTCCTTCCCGCACAGCCTCTAGCATTCGCAGTTAAAGGGTTCTGAGCCTAACCACGAGACACTAAATTTAAAGACGTATGGGAACTCAAATTTTGTTTCTATTGGGAAGATCTCACGAGATCCTTGTTTCTTACAGCCGTGGCCCTCCGAGAATATGTCTAATATCAAGGATAGGAAGACGTGATAGTGGTAATGAGAGCGTGTGGTTCCAGGGTCACCATGTGAAAAATTGGATGATCCTGGAACATTGGGCAGGTGCGGTCCTTTTTCCAAAATTCTAGGGAACCTGGAAACCTGCTACCTTATCCATTGATATAGAGGCGAGTCGGCAGGCACCCAGCTGTTTACATCTGTTTCACATGGGCTTTGCCTGAGGCAATCTCCACCAGTTGGTATTCCATTTCCCACCATTTCCTTTCGCTTTTTTTTTGAATCAAGAGTCTCTCCTATCTACTTTTTCTATGAGTCGATCGGCAGTCACTTTTACTTCAATCTTTCTGATCACCAAAAATTACTCTTCTCTTTCTTACCATGTGGTGGGATGCAAACACGATCGAGCAAACTGTAACGAAACAGTTTGTTCAAGGCCGGCTCAAACCCCAAGAGGCCAAGCGCCTCGATCAAATGCCCAGCTTTGGCGAGGCCTTAACTGACAGAACTTACTGGGAGTTCATAGACTCAAGCTGCAAGAAATTATTCCTCTGGCTCGATGACGTGGGATTTCCAAACCAGATCTTTGAGCTCATCGAAATGGCGTACGACGATGACGATCTCCCATTCTCACTTAAAGAAGTACAACATCTGAAATTAACACCCACCAAGAACGAAAGGATGGAAACGAAATTCCACGGTCGGCAATACAAGTACCTCTTGCGCCACTTGGACAAGGCTAGCCATATCGACTATGCAGACCCAGAATTGGTTCCGTTCTATATTGAGGCGAAGCAGATTGCAGGACAAGGTCGCCATGTCGACAAGGTCACCCTACCGAACCAGCCCGAGAGAGTGTTTTGCCGCTGTCAGATCCGTCTTGGTACTGACTATGTCGACCGGGCAGAGTTTAGGTCTGGGATCAACGGCATAAGGGGCTTGCAAAACGAGCATATGTTGTCGTACTGGGCATCTTACACGCATCAGGGATACGGGTACATCCTGTTCACACCAGCTCCCGAGTTCAGCCTCAAGTCGCTCCTTACCACCATGCCCAGCTCTTTGAAGAAGCTCGACAAGAAAGTACTCCCGCAGGTAGTCATGAACTGGATACTCTGTCTGGCGGATACCGTCTGCTCGTTCCACGGCCAGGACCGCTCGCACGGAAACATCAGACCCTCGACTGTGCTCTTTTCGAAGGACAACTTCGTCTTCCTCTCCGGGTTTACGCAATTGCACATCAATGCTTTGAGCGACACCGCTGAAGGCACGTCATCCGATAGAGAGGCGTACGACTATGGCGCCCCAGAGGAGGTGCCCAACTCACCCCACTCATCGACAGTCTCACCCGGTCAGGCGGCAGGCGGCAGCAGCCACCAGGCGGCCGAACCTAATCCCAAGGCTGCCGACGTTTTCTCGCTAGGTTGCATAATCCTCGAGCTTCTCAGTTTCTTGTTCGGGAAGAAAGGGCGGGCGTTCGCTGCACACCGAGCTGCAAAACACAGGGCCGCGGGCCGTGGCAGCCCCCTCCCAGACTCTTCCTTCCACGGCAACACTCGCCAAGTTGAGATTTGGATGGACCAATTGGCCAAAGATGCCGCAGAAAAGGACGATCCGGTGTTTAAGGGTGTCACGCCAATCCTCGAAGTGGTGGTGAAGATGCTCTCGACCAACCCTTCGGACCGTCCGACCGCCGACTACGTCCGAGAAAAAATCCGCCAAATCGTCGTCGAGGAGTGTGGCATGCCAGAGCCACACTGCCTGCGTCGCGGCAACAGCTGGGACTTTGGTGTGGACAGGAGATTGAGCTCCATTTCGATACTTAGCTCCGGCAGCGGGTCGCAGCATGTCAGCGATAGCCGGAGCAGTACAGGAAGTGCGGGTAGCCCCATTGCCAAGGCCTTCAACGCTATCCTCCAAGGCGGAAGCGAGGAAGAAGTAGCTTCCAGAGCTAGGAATGCATCTCAGAGCAGCTACGACAGCGCACAGCACGCCCTGAAACACCTCGAGGGTGCCTCGTTTTTTCGCGAATTCGGATGAAGGGGGCACATGGTCACCGCCGAGGGCTGATGATGTTATGGTGGGGCCGTTGTAGCTGGGCGGCGAGGGCTGATAAGCATGTATATAGTTAACTAACCAACTTTCAATTGACCCGAGTGCCGAGCTATAGTAGTGGTGTTTTGACGGTGAAATCGGGATCTTGTCGGGAGATGTTGTCAGGTTAGGGTTGCTGGGACCCTCAAGTGACTCGGGTATTCGTAACGTTGATTCCTCCCGCTGGCGACGTCATCGCGAGGGGGACGGGAACACGCCGGGTTTGTTCGTTGGAGGGGGGTATTCGAGTCGGCCCGGAGTGCCGTTTCAAGACGAGACAGAATGCTGCACGCCATGGAGAGGGTTCCAAGGACAGCCGAACAACCTGCAAGTCCAACCAACAACTCGGTTTGTTGTTGGGAGGTCAGAAACGGGAGCATGCCGAATATGGTCACATCCGATTCGACAACACGAGGTTCATCCCACCTTCGACCACTTTTGTGCCACACTCTGTGACACCCTCAAGACAACCCCCACTCTTTCGTCAGCGATCGGCGGGCTGCAAAGAGGGTTGCCCGGGCTGCGGTCCCACACGGCCCCACTGCACGAACCAAGGCTGGTGCAGGTCAGTGCAGGTCCAGCCTCCCATGCGCCTTAGATTGACCCGCTTGGCTGCATTCCATTCCATTGCGGAAGCATAGCGTTGCATCGAGATCCATCTTCAGCCGAGATAGCAGATATCGCAAACCAAGGAAACCGAATGGATGCAGGCCGCTCTCAACGGCTGAAAAGTGGCATGTCAGCCTCCTCGACGGGACTTGTGTGGTTGGGCTTTTTTGTTTTCCTCTTACCATGTTACGAGTTCTTCTCGGCTCTCGCTCCTGTCCCCTTCTTTCAAAGCATCCCGTGGGCGAATAATACCACGGTTTTGACCGGGTGCGGATTTTGGCTTCCTTTTTGGAAGGTGCTGAACACCGAACACGGCAATTTGGGCCTGGGATGACGATAGAGTTTTTTGGGGGGGATCTCGATCACGACGACCACCCAGTCACTCGCTCGCTTGGTCGCAATCGGACGGCCCCGTCAAGGCTCGAAAAATCCAAAACGCACCTTCTTCCCCGTCGTTATCGCTCGTTCGCCTTCCAGTTTTTCCACAATTATACACACAAAATCCCAACAGCGGGGATTCGTGCCTGAGAAGGAACCAACACTGACTCGTCTCACCGGGCTGTGTCACTCGGGTCAGCCTTGCCTATTTTTGAGCTGCTGCACACTGCACTGTTTGTTTGGCAACGCCCCTCGACCGCGGCACCCCTGTCGCACTGCATTGCGGCGCAGAGGAACGACTTGATCGGCGAATTTCAGGCGAGGATTCGCCAGTTGGTCAGAGAGTGGGTTGGAGGATCGCATCTTTTAATTTTTATGAATCTGGTGCATCCCCAGTCTTTAATTCATCATTTTACCCTTCTCGCCAGTTGCTTGGCCACTCATCCATCTCTTGGCGGTCCGGGGGAAGGAAGATAAAAACAATGAAGCTTTCTTGGCTTGTACCGGCCCTGCTGGTTGGGGGCGGAGCCGCAGTCGCCAGCGACAAGGTCCTCGTTAACGGCAACGTCATTTTGAAGAGTAAGCCAGCGTTGGGGTTAGCTAGCAGCTCTCTTGGATCATGAAGCTAAACCTCGAACAGCTGCCCCATACCAAAGACAAGACACACGCCCGGATGGAGCTTCAATACAGTCGCCCAGCGCCAACACCATCACGGTCGACCTGGATACACTCAATATCGCCCTACCGAGCCGGAAGAACCGAACAGAGCCAAAACTCACCGTCCAGAGAGAGGCTTCAGATTCGGACCACCATGAAGAGAACTTGCCCGTCATCACGCTACGGGCTACCAGCCGCGACCCGCAAGACCCGCCACCTCAGCTGCCAGAGTCGTCTGGGCCAGACCCTGACCCAGACCTTGACGAGGTCTCAACCAGCGCATCCCACGGGCCCGAGACGAGGAACCCTGCGTCGGCGAACAGGGCCATCGCCGGCATGGGCGTGGGGTTAGTGTCGGTGATGTTGATTTTCACTGTCTTTTTATAGTGACACCCGTTTTGTCTTCACTGCATCTTTTTATGTCATGGTTTGGTTTGGCCTTATTGGGAGTCGGGTTCTGTTTGGCCTTATTGGGAGTCGGGTTCTGTTTGGCTTTGATCATTTGGTCGGCGAACACGGCGTTTGGGGAGTTTGAATATTTCAGGGGGTAATCATGATACCTATGTGGGATGGGTTAACGCATTGGATAGGCATGACGAGGGATGGGCGTGAGAAAGCTAACTCCTAATGGGAGATGGATGGCCGCGATATGATGTTGGATGAAGTTCATCTCAACAAGGATGATCGGGGATGGCATAGCAAGGTTCTTGAAACAACGAAGGCATGATGTTGGATTTCATGTGGATGGACGAGTAATGGGCGATACGCTTAATTGCTAATCCTGGAACTGCTAGGATGAGAGGTCTGTTGATGCATTTCAGAAGGATGACCGAGACAAACGGTGTCCCCGATAGGTAGCATTCCCGAGTATTGGAAGTTGGCCAAAAGGCCCAAAAGCTTCATGTTGATAGCCCAATACAGGAATACGGTTCTTGCATCTGTGCTGGCGTGGTACATGTGCGATGCTCGCTACGTTACCAGTACAACCTCCCACTCGGCAGAAACAACGACACCACCATCAGCGCCGCCGCCCCTACCCCTCCCCACAACAGAGCAAAGAAGACAGTCCGGTCCTGCCACATCATCAACGCCTTGTTTTGCACCACGACCGTCTCATCAAACACCTTGCTCATCACCCCTTTCCCTTCGTAACCCGCCCTCCACTGCTCACCCCTGTACTCATTCGCCGGCCCAAACACCTGCAGACTCGGCTTCCTCAACGGATCAACCCGACTCGCCGTGCTGCTCGCGCTGCTAATCATGCTAGCGGCCGAACTGCCCGTCTCTGTCCGTTTATGCTCCCTCCACTCCTGACGGCCACCACCACCACCACCAACCCCCCCATCGTGTTTGGATGGCAAGAAGGGATTGTTGAGACGGCAATCGTCGACGCCCTAGCGACGGACCTCCAAGGCCGGCTTGATAGTTTGGGGCTGGATTAGCAGATTCTTTAATATCTAATTAACACTAGAGACACCTGGCCGCCATGATATGTGATACTCAGTACTGTGTACTTGACCACCCTTATTCGAAGCTGTGGGACAGGAGCTTTCAACCTTTGGATGCCTTGGCGGGCGTTCCAGATTCGCTTAGCCTCGAGCCCCACTACCCCGAAGATTATCCGCCGAGCTGCAAGTCAATGGGAAATTTATCTTGGGACTACGATTCCGTTAGACAACAGCTCGGCCCTCGCGTGCCCCCCGCCCCTCCGAATCGAACTTAACGACGATGGCGGTGCCGTTAGTGAGCAGGTCACCTACATGTTTGGTATGCCTGAGGAGGCTGGTACAACCATTCGGCAACAGCAATGGAGGTTCTAGCACCGTCTCGTTAGTGCAGGTTCGCGCAAAGTCCAACAGGCTGCGGCCAAAAGATCAAGGCGTCGTCGTGCGCTTGCTCGAGGATATCCCGAA
>NT_165982.1:1968646-2050082 GCF_000143365.1 Chaetomium globosum CBS 148.51
AGCGATTTGGCCGTCATCTCTAGGCTACTACTATCGTCCCAATGATGCCCGTTGAGATCCCATCTCCATGATAGTGAGAATCTTGTTCATCTTCAAGCTTTGCTCTCGCTTATGGCTGTACTTGATGAACCGGGACGGTGGCTCCATGGCTTTCTCTGGGTCCCACGGCGGAGAAAGCGCCTTCTGTCTGGGCAGCAAGTTGCTCCAGCGCTGAATATAATCCCAGTACCAAAGAAAGAACTGTAGAGGCTCTGCGTTCCGTTCGACGTAGAAGAGGTAGTCCATGAAATCGCTCAACGAGCAGGGCTGCGAAAGTGTTAGTCTTCGTTGAGATGGGATCAGAGACTTCGCTGACTGGAGCGGTCCGGTTTTGGATAACCTCCTCAAAGGAGAGGTCTGCTGGAATATCTCCATATCGCGTCTTCGGTTTAGTGACGGGTTCGGAGTCAGCCATTGCTAGTGTCGAGTGATCGCTCAAACCGATTATGATGTGAGATGGCGGCCACCCCTTATATTGCTATTAGGTACTGGGTGTCGTGATAGAGAAATGGCCCTCAGACTAGAAGGGGTCGAAACGGTTTATCTAATACCGTCATGGACTGGGCCAGAGAGAAGCTCGTCGAAAGAAGCCCAGGAACACACATCATAAGATCCGCGGGAGGCGGCACTAAGAATACCCAACAAGCCACACAATCGACACTCAGCCCATGCTCTTCCCCAACATCGCTTATTTGAGTTGAAAATCCAAACATGGGGATGGCTAAGCCGCCAATGACAAAACCCCAGACGGAGCCCAAAACGCGAGATCCAGAGATCGGGACCAGCCCCACGTCAGGTGTGGTGGCTTGAACCGAGAAGAGAGGCCGAGGCAACGCGCGTACCATGTAACAGTGGGCCGATCCAGGTGTGCTACGAGATCTCGCAACCAACGACCCAAGACGGCAGGTAGATCGTGGCTGCTGTCCATGTAGTAGCCATGCAAAGGGGAAATCCATGCGAGACCTGCCGCACGCGGCTGGAAAAATTGAGCCTCAACCGGGGTTGGGAGTCGTTTAGATGTGGCTGCTACTGCTTCAACCCGCCATGTGCGGCTCGTGAAAGCGTGCCGTGCTCACGGGCCGCCGCGGTGTTGAACGGCCCAGGAAGTTGAATGAGTGGCCGAGCAGTCGGTTGGACGCCTGGCGTTTCAGATCTCCGAGCTATGAAGCAGTCTGCGGGTAGCTTCTCTAGCCCGTTTAGGAGTCAACATGCTCAGACACACAAGAAGTTTAGTCATGCTTTTGGCGGATGCTGTCCAGGATAGAACGTGGAAGAGGCACTGCCATGGGTCGGTGGAGTGATCTTCACGCCAGAGGAGGATCGTGGACCAGTATATTCAGATGACATTTGTAGCCTTGCTCGTACATACTTGAGAGATGTAAGTAGCCCAGCTTGGAGAGCTTTCTAGGTAATTGACGTAGTTGCAGTACCCGGAAACCGAGTCAGTCTTCGGCAGACCATATTAGCCAACATCAGCAGCCGCTTGATTGCCAAATGAGATCCGGGTTGCCGCAACACACAAGTTTCCGAAAGGCGGTTAGCTAGCTCTACTTTGGCTTTTAATTCAAGGGGGTGTAATGGTTGTCTCATCGACGCCGGGAACCGTAGATCATCAAAGTTTATCCCCAATCTCGGCTGAGCACGTCGTCAATGCGGACCTTCATGAAACTGTTTTGAGTGAGCGTGGTGAGGATAGGTGCTAGAGGTGTCCGTTCTATAATGGCTGCGGTAGACGCAAGTTGCGATATCCTAATAAGTTTCTGGATAAAGTGTAGAACAAACCACCGCAGGGCCGTGATTCTCCGGTTGAACTCATTGAGGACTTGTACCAGGGGTGCTGTTCGCCAGATCTGCCATTGATCTCCAAACAACAAGCCGTATCTATTTTAGGGCAGAATCACACTTGAACCTCATCGTCATTTTGTGTTCCACGTGCGCGTATCGGCCGTTTGCCTTCAATTATCGCCATCCTCTACTCGGCATCTTGAACAAGATAGCGCCGATCACGGCCCGTTTCTCCGTTTGCATGAAGGTGTCTGAAACGTGCGCAAGAAAACCAAACGGATAATCCCAATACATTACCAAACCTTTTCATTTATATGCGTACAACACCAGACACGCATGGTATCAGACCTAGCCTCCAAGGAGATACCTCCTAAGCAACACCCAAAACGCCGCCCAATGCAAAAGAATGGCAACCCACCTAGGCGTCCCATACAAATCATAGCCGCCACTGCCACCGAATAAACCATGCATTATTGCTGCTTGACCAACACCGCCTTCTCCCGCTCACCCACGCGCTTTTGGAACTTCTTGTCCGAGTGCTTGCGCTCGTTCTCCTCGCGCCGCTTGATGGCCCCCAGTTCGTCGCGCTTGATCTCGCCCGCCTTCTTGATGACCTTGGGCAGGTGGCGGTGGCGGCGGATGCGCTTGATCTCGGGCATGTGCGAGTACCGCTCCATGAGCGCACTGTTGTACTCGAGCGCTTGCCGCTGCTTGGTCGACTTGACACCGCTGCGCTCCGACGCGTTGGCACGCCATAGCCGGAGGTTGCCCTACAATAATGTTAGTAAAGTAGCAAGATGCGAGGGCCGCACAGGGGCTCAGTGACGTACGTCGTCGCTTCCGCTGAGGAGGTACTTGGAGTCCATGGTCCACATGGTCCGGAATACCCTCTGCATGCGCTTGGTGTGGTAGATGTCGCGGGACTGGCCCTGGTCGCGGCGCCAGATCCGGATGGTTCGGTCCTACGAAAAAGTCAGCGGTTGTGCTTGTGAACCTCACTGGGTCTAAGAACGAAGACTCACATAAGAACCGCTAACCAGCTCCTCGCCAGTGGGGGAGAACTCAACATCCATTACAGCCGCAACGTGGCCCTTGTGGATGTTCTGCGCCCTATTGAAATTCCTGGCATCGAAAACATAGATGTTGTGGTCTAGACTGTCAGCATTCCCCCTTCCCAATCGTGGCGGGAGACATACCTTCTGACGCTACAGCCAAGTTCATAGCTTCCATCGGGTTGAAGACGATACGGTTGGCCGCGAACTGGAGCACCGTCTTGATGACAGGCACTGTACTCGGGGTCAGTCTCTGTCTTGGTTTGAATTCAGGGGTAGGTAACTCACTGTTTGTCCGCAAATCGAAGAGGATGAGAGAGCGGTCGGTGGCAACGGAGCCAATGACGGATGTCTCAACTTGGTTGAAGCAAACATCGGTAATGGTATCCGTGAAGTTGGGCCACTGTAATGTTTGTGCGGCGGTGCTCTGGTCAAGATCCCAGACCCGGATGCACCCGGCGCCCGACGAACTGGCAAAAACGTTCCCAGTTCTGTGAACGGACAACGATGTGTACGGCCCGCCCTCTTGCCAAGTTGCAATCGGTGTGGTGTCTTTGGACGCGCTGTAGGGGTCCCACAGCTTGATACCGTCAGTAGCGCACGAGAGGAGCTTCTTGTCGTTGGTGAAGGTCAAGCCCTTGACGATATTGGAGCTGAGAGATATAGTCAGCTTTGAGGTTCCCTGCCACAGGCTTAATGAAGCACTTACTGCGCAGCTGTACGCCAGGTCTCGTCATCGCGTGTCGTGAGATCCCAGACTTTTATGACGCCGTCGCCGGACCCCGAAGCCACTGAGTTGAGGGAGTTTTTGTCCTGCGGAGTGTCAGCACCACCACAGTTATACTCCCCAGATACTTCGCGAGAACAGACCTTGCACATGCTATACACGCCCTGAACATGACCGCTCCCTAGCTGGCCGAGGAAGGGCTTGGCGAACATGCGTTCTCTTGTACTAGTTAGCCTCCGGCTCTTATACGGCAACGGAATAGGTATCCTCACAGCTTGACCGCATTGAGGGCTCTTTGGCTGTTTCCCAATGTCAGAACCGCTCTCGACTCCTCCCAATGTGCCCACGTACTATTCCCGAGCTCGTTCGAAGGGGTGGATTTCCGGGGCGAGATTGCGCGGCGCGCGCTGGACATCGGATCCCGGCGCTTGTTGAGTCGAGGTTGCCCGGCTGAGGGCTTTGATCTACCAGTAAGGATATTAGCATCCGTATTGCTAGATGGTCGAGTCTTGTAGGGTTTGATGGTGTCTCTGAAAAGATGGGGGTTGATGCGGTGCTGGGTCCTAGCTCGTACCTTCATGATGTCTGAGGTGGCCGTATATTCAGCGCCTTCAATAGTTTGGGTCGGGTTTGGAGTCTGATCGGGTGGCCGTAGTTCGACTTCGATGTTGGTAGAGAATGCTTTGGTCTGCTTGGATGCATGGAGCTCGGCCGCGTTCAATCCAGACGGCGAAACTCTAAATTTTGGCGGGGTCTGGCGGCAGAACTGCTCACCGCATTCAAACCCAGCCACAAAAGCCACAGCAGGCGGAGACGCCAAGACCAGCTGCCGCTCAACCCATTACGTCGGATTGCGGCAACCTGGACCTGAGGTGCTGCTGGGTTGCAGGGCATTGGCGGGCGTTGGATTTGGAGCCGCAACCGCACACGCACCCAACACCAACACAGCCATCGCGACCAACCATTCCCTACGCTGCCCGCGACGAATCTCCCCATCATCGTACTCCAGATAACCCAATACCACGAAGACCACATCCCTCGATCCTACTCTATACGATGGCGCAGGGCGACTCGGAGAGGGTGCGCGAGGCGCAGAAGCTGGCCAAGTCGGACCCGCGCAAGGCAGAGGGTATCTACAAAGAGATCATCTCAAAGCCGCCATCCGTGACGTCCGACGCGGCCGTCAAGGAATATGAGGCTGCCCTTATTAACTTGGGAGAGCTCTACCGCGACCAGAAGTAGGTGGAGGGTCTGTGGCGGTCAGTCGAGGGGCTCGGGTCTAACACGGCACAGGAACACAGATGAGCTCGCGGGCCTGGTAACGAAGAGTAGGACAGTGTTGTCCTCATTCGCAAAGGCAAAAACAGCCAAGCTGAGTACGCTCCTCCATCTTATACTTTCTCCACCTTATCCTCGTTTGAATCACCTATTTACTGACATGTTTTACCCCGCCAGTCCGCCAGCTCCTCGACCTTTTCGACGCCATCCCCAACTCCCTCGATATACAAATCTCAGTTACAAAATCATGCATAGAATGGGCCACTTCAGAGCGACGGAGCTTCCTTCGCCAGAATCTCGAGACGCGCCTCGTCACCCTCTACATGGCCAAGCAATCATACTACGATGCCCTTACCCTGATTAACGGATTGCTGCGTGAGCTCAAGCGTATGGACGACAAGCTGGTGCTAGTGGAAGTGCAGCTTCTCGAGTCCCGAGTGTACCATGCCCTCGGAAACATCTCCAAGGGACGCGCCGCCCTCACTAGCGCCCGCACCTCTGCCGCCTCGGTCTACACCCCCCCCCTCTTGCAAGCTAACCTCGACATGCAGTCCGGGATGCTGCACGCCGAGGACAAGGACTTCCAGACGGCTTACAGTTACTTCATCGAGGCGCTTGACGGGTACCACTCGCAGGACGAGCCGGCACGCGCGCAGGCGGCGCTGCAGTACATGCTGCTGTGCAAGATCATGCTCAACTTGGCCGACGACGTTAACCAGCTGATGACGTCCAAGCAAGCGCTCAAGTACGCGGGCCAGTCGCTCGAGGCCATGAAGGCGATCGCGCGGGCACACTCGAACCGGTCGCTCGAGGAGTACGAGCGTGCGCTGTCCGCCTACAAGTACGAGCTGGGCAGCGACGCCTTCGTCCGCAACCACCTGCGCCGGCTGTACGACGCCATGTTGGAGCAGAACCTGATCAAGGTGATCGAGCCCTTCAGCCGCGTCGAGATCAACCATATCGCCAAGATGGTCGGGCTAGATACCCAGCAAGTCGAGCGCAAGTTATCGCAAATGATCCTCGACAAGGTGATCATTGGCGTGCTTGACCAGGGTGCCGGCTGCCTGATCATCTTCGACGAGACCCATCGGGACGAGTCGTACGATGCGGCGCTGTCGACAATCGAGAAGCTGAGCAACGTGGTGGACGTGCTCTACACGAATCAGGCGTCCATGTTGGAGTGAGCGTACGCGAGGGATGGCGGGGTCTGTAACAATAGAGACACACTGGCACGGGCGCTTAAAATAGCTGAACGTGAATGAACCGAACCGTACAACATCTCGCTGGTATCAAGCCTATCGATCTCCCAATGTCCAAACCCAACCGGGACCCCCAACGCCATATGCACTATACTATATCAAACTCGTAATCGCTTCGTCACATCATCCCACACAGTGCTGTAAACCCGACAAGCACCGATGCAGAGGCCACCTCTTTTCCTTCCCATAGGTCACTTCCACAACCACCGCCTGAACACAACCACACATATGAAACTCTCTCTCCCAACCCTTTCAAAACTCATCCTCCTCCTCCACCCACTCCCTTTCCGCCTCCCACCCCCGACCCGTGCCTGCCCCCCCTAGAGGAAGGCACCAAGCCCAACCGCCGCCTCTCCTCACCCACCAAGAGCGCAAACACCCGCTTCGCAATCTGCGTGCCCCCCCACGCCACCGCCGGGCCGCCAGAACCACCATATCCATCCCCACCACTACCGCCACTACCAAGCTCCCCCAAAAACCCCTCCACCACATCCAAATGCCACCCCTGGATCTCCATCCGCTCGCCCTGCGCCGTGACTTGTTTCCCCAGGAGCTGTCGCAGGCTGCCGCTGGAGGATGATGACGAGAAAGAAGAAGAAGAAGCAAGGCGGGCGTTTGGGGAGCGGGCGAGCAGGAGCTGCAGCTGGAGGGAGCCGCGCTTGCGGGCTTGGAGGAGCTCGTCGAGGCGCAGCCAGTGGGCGCGGGTCCATTTGTTGGGGGATAGGCGCTGTGGTTGCTGCTGCTGCTGGGCTGCGGTGGTGGTGGTGTGGTTTGTTGGGGCGGAGGTGAGGGTTTGGCGGCGTTGGGTTCGTGGTGGGGAGGGAGAGGGGGATGGGGACGGGGATAGGGATAAGGATGGTGACGAGGAGCGGTTTTCTTTGTCCGCTTCCGTGTTGTTGTTGGTCAAGACATTCCCATGGCTGCTCCTCGTGCTGTCGTTCTTCTCGGGTGACATGCTCGCGCGCCGCTCGGCTCGGGCCTGAGCTTGCGCCAGCGGGGAGAGGGTGCTGCTGGTGAACTCGACCACGCGCCCGGGTGTCTTGGGTTTGAGAGGCGAACGGATGCATGATTTTGTGGGCGAACCTGCTCGGTCTGGAATAGCCTTGTGCGGAGGCGACACGAAGCTCGCTTCTTCTTCCTCGTCCTCGTCCTCGCCTGCTCGTGGTTGGGTATGGGGCCGCTGAGACTGGGGGCGAGATCGAGAGAAGAAAGATGATATCTGATTGTTGCCAAACAGCGAGTTTGCCGGAGCCACGGGCTTTGGTTGGAAGAGCGTGTTATTGGCTTGTCGCCGGCGAGGGGTGAAGTTCTTCTTTTGGGGAATATGGTCTAAAGGAGCATCCTCCTCACTTTCTGGCGAGATCTCTCGTGGAATAGGAGCGGCCGTTCTTGCATTGTTTACGGACAAATGCTGCTGTGGCGCGAAGCTTGCCCTCTCGGAGAAGTTAGCCGGCGCGGCCTCCTTTACATTATGTAAAAAGTTGGGTCGCTGGACAGGTGCGAGTTCTTGCTCCGGACTGCTTTGTTCGACGCTATCCCGGGCGGGAGAAAATAGGTCAACACTCTTTTGGCGGGTTCCAATTTCAAGCTGCTTCTGTGGAACAGAGGGCAATCGGTTGTCGGCCTGCGGCTGAAGATACTGAGCAAACAAGCTATTTCCGGATGACTGCTGTTTTTGAACAGGCATGGTTCGTGTTTTTTGTAGAGTCGAGTCCATCTGCCGTGGATTTTGAGAGCCCAATGTTTTGGACAAGCCAGCACCAAGTGCCTGGTCCATATCGGGGAGTACAGCAGGCGACGAGAAGAAGGCAGAAAGGTCCGGCTTCTTCGCTGGTTGGCTGGTGGGTGCTGCTGCTTTCCTCTGACGAATTTGAGATAGCATGCTAAATTCTTCGTCCTCCATGGGTGAGTTTCTCTCAAAACGGACTGGGACTTGTTCCGTCAGGGTCTGCACAGGTCTTCTGGGCTCGTGCTCCCCACTCGTGAGAGCGTCTCTCACAGGAGCATTGTTGGAGGAGGGTTGGTCTCCATCATCGCTGGACATCAGATGCCGGCTATTTTGCTCCCAAAGACTCTGGGTTTTGTTTCTTTGAGGTGGTTCGCGGGGCGGCTCCCGCCTAGTCGGCACATTCCTTGGCGCGAAAGGAGCGGGACGCTGGGCTTCAATGGCCCAGATGTCATCGTCTTCATCCTCCTCCCCTTCGTCGTACGTTTGTTCTTGCTGCTCCAAAACCACCTGCGGCCTGGTATCTGTGGGTGGAGCCGTGACCGACATTGCAAAATCTGGTCGGTTCGTTTGCTCTTGTATCCTTGGTCGGTCCCCGCCCGTTCTCGGAAGCTCACGATTCGTAATTTCGCCCAGAATGGGAGAGGCAGATTTTTGTGAGTGTCCTGCAGGGCTTCCCTGGTCCTGCCAGCTCATCTTGTCTCCATCATTCACAGAATTTGCGCCTGGTGAACTGGCGACACTGACAGTAGCATCACGGTCGATTCCCTGCCGATTACGGCCGCTAAACAAGGTAGTACGTACGGAGCCAGCCGCGGCCGATTCGCCCGGATCGGGCCCAAACGGGTCATCCATGTTATCTGTACCGGAAACGGAGACACGTGCCGGGGAGAGTGATTGAGCGCGGCGGACGATAAAGTCTTTCATTTGATTTAAGGGTGCAAGCCAAGACCTCGATGGAGACTGGGCCAAAGGATCGATTCGAGGTTGCGATGGAGACCGCGTTGCCCCGGCTGCCGGCGCGGCAGGGGGCAGAACTGGTACGGGCGATTGGCTCGACTTGGGCACAGAGCTTCGAAACGGGCTCCCGAGCACGCTGCCCCTCTCTGGAGGTGATGGTGGGTCCGATGTGATGAGTTGCAGGGCACGTCCGGCACGAACGATGGGGGAGAGAGTCGGTCGGCGGTGGGGTTCGGGGAGCGGTAGGTGTACGGGGTCGGGGTCTCGAGCTCCTAAGTTCGACGATGTGAAAGACGATAGTTGATCGGCGGGTGTCTCCGTAGAGTTGCGTCTGATATGTTGCGCGGCGGCGTTGCTGAGAAGTACGGGGCTTGCGATCGGGGGAGAGGAGGGGAGGTCAACATCCAATGTGGGCCTCGGAGGCTTGGTTGGGGGGTTGTGGTCTTCGGTATCGGATGGAATCGGGGAGGGTGTCTCATCAGGAGTCAACAGCCTATTCGTTTCAGATTGGGGATTGGAGTGGTTCACTCTTGAGGGCCGCTCAATGGACGGCTGGATGTCCTCGGCTGCCACTTCTTTCTGGTGTTGTGACTGGCGTGGTCGCCCAGGTGTTGCGGCTATTAACACGGCCTCGGGAATTTCGGAGAAGGAATCGTCGTAGGCGCTCGTATTCTGGTGCTCAAAGCTGGCCGGTGACTGCCGGGGTTCTGGTGAGTGTTGGGGTACCGACGGCTGGCGGGGTGCTGGCGACTGGCGGCCTTCTCGCTGGAGACTTTTGTGGGCAAGTTGTCTGGCAAGAGGCTGGGCCATTGTCCTACGTGGACTTCGCCTCAAAGCTTGCGGTGAACTAGGAGGTGGCGGGAGCTGGGGTTCTTGTTGTTGTTGTTGTTGTTGTTGTTGCTGCTGTTGTTGTTGTTGTTGTTGCGCACGGTTCTCCGAAGTAGTTTCGACAGCACTTTGCTGTGCTTCGAGAAGGCGAGTGCTCGGCTCGGGGCTTGCAACTTCTTCCACCGGTCTGTTTTGACTTTGCCTCAGGGATTCCAGCGCGCCGTTGATGATCAGGCTCGTAGCCTCACCAAGCTCCTCGTGCGCTGGGGCCATCACACTTGAGTTTGGCTGCATCGATGGCAAGGAGCCAATGGAAATCATGGTGAACTCCTCCGCCATGATGGTGTCCTCGAAGTCCTGGTCATCATCGCCCTGGTCACTCGCCAATGACCCAGCCTCGCTGTATGAATCGCCCCCCCCGCCCATGTCCGGCCAATCGTACTGTTGGTAGTCTGCTTCCTGTCGGGGTAGTTGGGGCTCGGTATCGGTGTGGTGGTTGCTGGTGGGCAATTCGGGTTCGTGATTTTGCTCTTGCCTCTGGGGGGCCGGTGTTGGCTGGCCGGACAGGGTTGCGAGCCAGATATCATCATCCATGCCATCGCTCGGTTGATTCACCGCAGGGACAACCAAAGCATTGTCGTGGCCCTCCTGCTTCGACGGAATTTCCTGCCCTAGGCGCGCTACCTCATCTCCAGTAATCGTCTGTTTCCCTGGTCTCCCTCGTTTCCGTGGTTGGCTAGGCGGCGCGCCGTCTTTTGCTGGCGATAGGGCCTTGCGTTTTGTGGGACGCGGCGTCGCCTCGATTCCGATGTCTGACGCGAGGGTATCCTTTTGAGGAGATGCAGAGGCGCGCCCCACGCTCTTCCGCCCCTTCGCCGGTGTCCCAGGTCTTTTGCGCCGCGTTGTGGCGGGAGTTCCTGACTTGCGTGGCCGGCCCCTCTTCCTCGGTGTCGCGTTGCTCGGCGCGCCGCCCTCATCGTCGCTCAGACCGCGTAGAGGCACTCTTGTTGTGACAATCGTTTCCCTCCGCGGCGTTAGGCGTCGTTGTTTCGGGGTGGGTGACTGGAAGAGGCGACGGCTGGTACTACGCGTCCCCTCATCGTCGGCCTCGACCGTGACGCGTAGTCGTTGCGGTGTTCGTTCGTCTCCGACATCTAGCTCGAAGGTCTGCTTCCTTGGCGACGGAGCGAGGGCGGTAAACAGGTGCTCGGCAGCCTGGCTCTTCTTCTTGATGGCTGAGGGGGGCATCATGGGTGGGCTGAGAATTGGGTCGATCAATGGATCTGGAGATGACCCCAGGTCCAGCGTGATGGTGCGCTCCTCCTCCATCGCTGCAATCCCGCTGTCGCCAAAATACTTGTCGCAGGCAAGGATGTAAGCAGGTAAGACACCCCAACAACCCAAACCCTCGAGGTTGCGCGTCGGTATCGATAACGGTGGCGTCGGTGCTTGATGAGGGCCAATGCGAAGTCTCTGTACAACGCAGGAAATCCACACAACACTGTTTACATGCTGCCTCTTTCGGCAAGGTCTTTTTGGATGATCTGCCAATCACATTTTGTCGCATCCACTGAGAGCGGGACAACCTTTCCCCTTGAAAGTTAGCAACAGCCCCACAAATCCGGGAAGCTGAGACATCCATGCTCACATGCTCACATGCTCGCGACATGGCTCGATAGAATAACTAGCAAGTTAACCCGATTTCAAGTCCAAAATCGGGGAAATCTCTGCATCAAATTACCCATCTAATTACTAATGTCAAATCAGAGGGGTTGGATTTACCTTGCACGACCTCGCGCCTGACGCCTTGTGTAATACAGATGGTAGTTATTCGCGACAAGTCCGAGCTGAATTGCGCCATCGGCAAGCAACGGCTTCTTGACGTCGTCCTTCCAGGTCGAAGTATCTCGATCAATCATCGTGCTTTGAAATGAAAGCTTAGAAAACAGACTGCTCGGCTCAACGTGAATCCCAAGAAGAAGAAAGAGATATATATACTGCATACTTCTATCACTGCGAACAAATTGAATATCTTCCTAATCATCATCATCTTCGCGGCCTCCGTCACAAGCTACTTGTACTACCTGATCCGTCTTATCACCAGCTTCGAATAACTGCCCCCTATCCAACGACACCATGGCTGCCGTACCCGAACCTCCCCGTGGCGACGTTGTTGCCGCCCTTAACTTCTATCTCCCTCCCGAAGACGGTTCAGTGCCGTACAACCTCGCTGGTGACGTTCCGCCCGGTGTTGTCCCCCTTCGTAATTTTGGTTCCGTCACCCACGACGTGCTCATCCACGACGCTCGAGGCAAGGAATCCTCCTTCACTCTCGACGAAGATGCCTTCCAAATCCTGCAAAACCAGCCCCCCTCCGCCGAAACCTCCTTCACCGACGACGAGTCCATCAAAAAGAACTACTACCCCGAAATCGAGCGCCTCCTCCTGGACAACGTCCCAGGCGCAAACGAGGTAATCATCTTTGACCGTACGTAACCAACCCATACCACCCCAAAAGCCAACCCTTCAGATAGACCAACCAAAAAAACCCACACTAACACCCTGTTCCCTATATCAGACACAATCCGCCGCCCCCACGGCACGCGGCAGCCCGTCGCCCGCGTGCACATCGACCAGACCACCACCTCCACCGCCCAACGCATCCGACGACACGCGCCGTCCCCCGAAGCGGCCGAGGCTTACCTCGCCCAGCGGTACCGGATCATCAACGTGTGGCGGCCGCTGAACGCACGGCCCGTGGAGGCGTCACCCCTGGCGTTCGCGCGGTCGGCGACGCTGCGCGACAGCGACGTGGTGCCCGTGGAACACCGGTACCCGGCGAGCGCGGGCGGCTACGTGGGCCAGACGGCGGCGATTCGCTACGATGCGGGCCAGGAGTGGTATTATCTGAGTGGCATGACGGGGGATGAGCGGATTTTGCTAGAGTGCTTTGATAGTGAGGCGCTGAAGGAGGGGAGTGGGGTGAAGGGGGGCAGGGTGCCGCATAGTGCGTTTGAGGATCCGAGGACGAGGGTTGGGGCGGAGGGGAGGGAGAGTATTGAGGTGCGGGCGTTGGTTTTTGGGCCGTAGATTGTATTGTGTTGGATATGGGGGGTTCATGACGTGTTATTGATAGCGAGTTTGTAGAAGCGAGCAAAGGAGAATTAATTGAGACTTGGACACCAACCAACAGCTCCAAGAGCTACAGGGCCGAAGGGGCCTGCAAAGGTCTTGTCAAAAGCTCAGAACAGGAGCCTTCGAATAGTAGTAGGGGCATACAAGTCAGCTCCTATTCGGTGCTTAGAAACAGAGGCCTGGGTGCCACCGCTAGACCTATATCTCAACAAGCGGCTGGCCGACTTCGAGGGCCGGCTACAGAAGCAGGCCCTACAGTCAGGGGCTGGGCCGGAGGCTGAGAGAATAACCACGGGGCATCTAATTACTGAGGCCTGCAATAAGGTCTACCGAAGGTTCAACAAGAGGAGGAAAACCCGAGGCCGGAGGCCCCGTCAGGGCCCGCAGAGTCCCACGCCCACTGAACTAGCCGCTAGTGTAGTGGCCCAGTGGGTTAACTACAAATGGAAGATCGGGGGGAAGGATAGGGGGTCGAATACCAAGGAGGTGGTCGAACTAGCCTGGCAGGCCCGGTGGGAACAACAGAGAGCTAGTCAACAAAGTACTACTCGACAGAGGGTATTAAACAGGAGGATAGCCGACGAAGACCCCCCAGCCCTCTTATTTACCGACAAAGCTCTGATGAGACACGAAGGTCTCACAAAGGCGCAGAGCTCCCTCCTCTCCCAGGCCCGTATCGGGGATATAGGCCTCCGGGACTACCTGTTCAGGGTGAAAGTCCCGGGGGTCCGCACCCCCTATTGCGAGTGCGGGAGGGGCAGGGAGACAGTGGAGCACTTGGTGGTTTGGTGCCCCGACCCGCCGTTACAAAGGCCGTGGGACGGCAGAGAGATTCGGTCACATCGGGACCTACAAACCGTATTACGGGGAGTAGGTGCCCGGAGCAGAAGATTTGTTAGGAAGGTCCTTGGCTGGCTGATGGACTCTGGCCGGCTACTGGAGTATAGACTGGCCAGAAGGCTGGAGCTAGAAACAGTGGATGGGGAGGGCTAGAGGGCCCGGAGGCCGGCAAAGGGCCTCCTTTCTTTTGCAGTATGACGGATTCATAGATTGTTGACTCAAAGTGGTAGACAGAGGTTTTTATCCGGCCTATACGGTACGGTTTCCTTTGTAAATAGCAGTAGAAGGACCGGCGCGCCCCAGGGCATATCGGTGTAGGAAATAATAATAATAATTGAGACTTGGAGAAGTCGGGTATAAAAGCAAAACTGTGATAGCCAAGTACAAATACCCTTTGCTGGTGTGCAAGATCCGGCCCAACACCATCCATCCCTGTATCCGTGGTTACACCAACCCGCAAATGAATACCAAACCGCGAGCCAGCAAGCCGTGCTCCCCAAAACGCCCAATTTCAACATGCATAACGTTATCCGTGGTGGCCCAGCTACCGCCTCCCTGCTTTCCCGTAATGTGTCATCAGCCACCCCGCCCACCTCGGCCGCCTTTTCGACTGCTGGTCCGGCTCATCGGCACGCCATTAGCGCTCGACTGCCTGCTCATCGAAACGCCTCCGAGCGCCGACCCCTTCGCAGGAGACGGGTTCGGCGTGCTCCCATGACCCAGCTTAGGAGTCCCAGCTCTTTCCGACATGACAGGCTCGACGACATCCGACAAGAGGGGAAGCCCTAGCTGTTGCCTGACCTGGTTTTCTGACGGCCTTTCCCCTTGCAGGTATGCGACGAACCGTGCATCCTGTGCCGGCATCGACGCGGCCTCCAGCAGCTTGCGGCTACCATTCTCCACTGAGAAGTTGGAGCCCACGCCGTGTGTCTCGTCGTACTGTTTCAGCGCTTGCATCACCATTATGTCACTGTGCGCATCCTCGGCATTGAGGACCGTGGGCACATTGTACTCCATCTTGTTGCCCTTGATGTATGTTGACGGGAAGGTTGGCGGTAGTTTCGGGTCCGCTGCAAGCATGCGGTCGAAGTTACCCTGGAAGTCGAAATTGGCGAGCATCTCCATACCCATGAGCTTGTCATCGGTGAAGTTGGGGTTGTTGGCCCCTCCCCGGCCGCTGCGTGTAGCATGCGACACATTCCGCTCCATCATGGGTGCGGAAGGAATTGAGTCCGACCCGTCCTCGTCGTTGTCGCCGGTCCCGGAATCGCTGCCATCGGGCGACTTGATTGGACGGCCCTGGTCGTCGAGCTTAGGCTTGTGGGTGAGGATGTATTTCCGGGCCGCCAGGGTCGCCGCGCTAGAGGTCATGCCGAGTTCCTTGTCGGTAAAGAGCTTGTCGATGCTGTACACTGTCCCCGTGGGTTTCCGCGAGGCTAGCCGATCTGTTTGCCAGAGCGGCGTGGTGCCCGAAGCATCCAGCGCCCGGCGCTGTGGTACCGGCGACCCATCGTCGTCGTTGTTGTTTAACCGCTTCCTCTTTTTGTTTTCAAAGGTCATATCTTCCAATTCTCGGCGTTGTCGTGTCGCTCGCTTGCCATGGGCGCCTCCTGGGCTCGCGGGGTTGGTGATGCTGAACTGATTGGGGTGGAGCAGGAGCGCCGATGCATCTGAGATCTCCAGAGCCTCCTTTTCCCTGTTCAATCGGGATTTTTTGCTCATGATAACGTTGATTAAACGGTCGCGGAGCGTTTGTGAGAGAGCTTTGTATTCTCGGTTTGCTGTTTCTGTCTTAAAGGCGTGGGCTGTGAGGAATTCCGAAGTCTTCTTCTCGTAGTCAAACTGTGAACAGGTCCAGTCAGTCGTCTGTCGGTAAGAGGGGAAGGCGAGGAGCCCAAGAATATACACACCTTGTACTTTGTGAGAGCGTAGTCCCGTTGTTCGACTAAATCTTGGACCTTTTCCATCCATTGAGCGAATCTCGGCCCGGCTCTATCCAGTAGAGTCTGTGACCCCGACTGGCCGTCGGCGTCTCCGTTGAGCTGTTGCAGTCTTTGCTGGTCTTGCTCAAAGTTGTCAAGGGGTCGATCCACATAGGGATCAACCTTCATGACCAATGTGGTATCAATTTGAATCTTGTGAAGCTGCTCGCGGAACGCCTGGTCCTTGTCCTTGCCGAACTTGTCGGAGAGCGAGGCGAGACGGTCGGCAAGCATTTGGCGGCGCTTGTCTCGCTTTGACTGAGCGGGTGGAGGCGAGCCGTTGACGCGGCGGTCGGGATGGTAGGCGGGAGAATCAGCCATGGCGGCTTCTGTCGTTGCCATTGTGTGGTCAACTTGGTATGGAGGGATTCTGGTCGAGTGCCTAGGGCACGAGGGTCAATCGTGTAAAACTGAGGCAGCGAATGATGCGGCGGGCGACTGTTGGCGAAACAGTAGCGGATTTGTGATGGGATCAAAAATAATAATGGGAAATCGTGGTGTGAAGGAGGCGTTCAGACATCTTCTGCCATAAAGGCGCTCTCTAAGTACTTCGTAGAAGGCGATTGTGCGTGTCAAAGCACCAGGTGAGTAGAAGGCTGCTGGGAACAATAAACGCAGACAATCCGTCAAATGGCGGGTACCATTCGATTGAGACAGCTGCCGACAACCGGCTCTAGCCAGTGCCATCGCCGGAAACACTGTGCTGTGCTGTGGCTGCTCTTACGTAGGTCGCCCGGGTGTGGCTGAGGTCCACATGCCGGGGGATGAAAGTAGCAAGCGGCCTGTGGTTAATCCGACCAATGCAGGGAGGCCGATCGCCCAGGGCTCTGCCACAACGAAGAACGTCCCACAGTGGGGTCAACTTTCAGGTGGGCTGGCGCTTGCATGCGCTGTTGGGATCGAGACTCACAACTTATCACGGAAGGAGCTCCATATTTTAGCTTCAACAACGCAATGCACATCTAAAAACAGCTTCCAAAAGAACACCACAAGTTGGAGCAGCTCATTAAATTTTATTGGACGCCGATGGACTGAGAAATACCGCACTGAGATATAAACCCAACTCATGACGCGGTAACAAAATGGAGAACCTCACCATTTCCGACCCTCCCCCTCCTCCCATGCAACAACAGCATGGCGGCCCCGGGGGGATGCCACCCGCTCTAGGGCGCCCCCCGCCGCCGCCCCAGCAACTGCCTGCGCAGATGTTTACGACTGCCGCCCAACTTCTAGACCTTACCGACAGTAAGCATTTCCACCCAACGCAGCTTAACCTGGCCTGACCTAGCCTACGCAACGCAACGCACACTGACGCCGAGCAGAAAAGCTGATGTTGGCGCTGCGCGATGGACGCAAACTTGTGGGAATCCTGCGCAGCTGGGATCAGTTTGGTATGAACCGCCATGCCACGGAGAGTGTGACCTTGATAGAGAGTATGAATTAACCTGCTTGGTTCAGCAAACTTGGTATTGCAGTCAACCAAGGAGAGAATATTTGTCCCTCCCGGAACAGCACCTGACCAGGTACGGGGTCTATACGCAGACGTCGACCGGGGCCTGTTTTTGGTGCGCGGAGAAAACGTGCTGCTGCTAGGCGAGATCGACCTCGACAAGGAGGACGACGCGCCCCCGGGGTACGATTTGGCCGACGTTGAGCTTGTCCAGAGCCTGGCCAAGCAGAGGAAGCAGCAGGACAAGATTAAGGAGAAGACGAAGGTGAAGATGCTCGCTAAGGAGGGGTTCGAAGGGGAAAACCTGGGCGAGGTCCTGCTTTAACGGTGGGCGAGTCGACACGATGGGGAGAGAACAGTGGTTTGGAGGCAGAATATTGTGAAATGCCCTCCATCCACTCCATGGCCGAGAGCCACGAGGCCTCAAAAAAGCGAGCGCCTAAATCATAGTGACGAAGGATGGAAATTACGACTTCTTGAGCTTCTGGGCCAGGAGTTTGTTGGATCACCGCTTATCGTCATAGCATTTCACCAGGGGCATCGATGCTAACATCTAAGTCACCAACACAAGACAGACAAATAGGACAGATGTAGTCCTCAAGTTATCAGTTTCAAAACTGGCATGCCTTATTACATCCACCGGGAACCTGTCTAGCAAGATGACGAACCCCTGACCCCTTATAACGCGGGCAGAAATCCCTCTACCCGCACATATTCCTCCCACGACTTAGGCCAGTGCCCCGTCTTTCCTTCATTACCATCCCACCCCCCAGCCATCATAGCCGTCGCAACGAGCAACGAGGCCGAATTCGGGAAATACGGTGTCGGTACCCTTGATCCCCCTACCGGGTACCCAGCATCATCAAACTCGAAGATCGGATGTAGTAGATACTCAACCGCCTGCTCCGGATCCCCTAGCCGCAGCGAGTTCATAGCCAGCATAGAAAAGTCCCAACCATACGAAAAGTCCAGCGCCCACAACTCCTTGATCTTCCGCGCCGTCTTTCTCAACGCATCCATATCAAGGGGCTTCCCACTCGCCGGAGGCGGCAGCAGTCCATAAATCCCCGCCATGGCCGGGTGATCATTCGTCGTCTCATTCGACGTCCACATCCCCTCGATTCCCTCATACACAGCGTACGTCCCGTCCACCATCGGCAGCGGCGCCAGCCCATCCCTCACCGTCACCCACTCCCGCGGCACCGGCCGGCCCATCCTCTCCTTCCACCGCACCGCCACATCCAGTCCAAACCGCCAATACGCCAACTCAAACGCCGCGTTGCGCGTCACGTTCGGATCCGTGTTCTCCGACACAGGATACATCGGCGGACCAAGATCAAACACCCCCGTCGAGGCATTCCACCACGCATACGCGGCCATAAAATCCGCCGTGGCCGTGACAATCCTATCCCAACGCTCCAGCACCTCCACCTCCGCCACACTCCCCTTCCCACTCGCCCGCCACTCCACCTCGGCAAAGTGCAACGGATGCGGCTGCTGCCAGATCAACAACGCATTGATATCCCCCGGCGCGCTGCGGCCCGTCTGGGGATCCGTCATTTTCCCCCAGCGTGCTCCACCGGTATACCCCTGTGCGCGCGCGCGCGCCACGGCCGCGGGGAGCAGCCGCTCGTAGGTGGCGGGCTGGCTGCGGCGCAGCAGGTCAGGGTGGTTCCAGCGGGCGAAGGGCAGGGTGTGCCAGAGGGTCATTTCCAGGTGGAATTTGCCGTGCCAGCCGTTGTTGACGAAGCCGGATTCTTGTGGGGGATAGGAGGAGGCCGAGTTGATGGTGGTGAGGTACTGGGAGAGGATGATGCGTTTTTGGAGCTGGTGGGCGCGCGGGTCGTGGACGGAGGTGAGGTCGATGAAGGCGCCGTGGGTCCAGAAGGTGTGCCACCAGCGGCGGGAGGCGGTGGTGATGAGGGGGTAGGTGGTTGGGAGAGGGTGGGGTGTGGGGGAGAAGGTGATGGTGAGTTGGGCGGTGTTGGTTTGGGGTGAGGTGAAGGTGTAGCGGTGGGTTCCGGTGGTGGGACCGTGGATGTTTCCGTGGCCGGTCCATGAGAGATGGGTGTAGTAGGTTGTCGCATCTAGGGTATGTGTTATTCTGGCGGAGTTGGAAGACAGTTTATCCAAGGTAGTGGAATGTTTGGAACTGAGGTTGAAGTGACCGACAAAGGGGGCGTTGAACTTCTCGTTGTCAGGGTACGGGAAGTCGAAGAAGACACCAAGGCCCCTTCTTAACAGCTTCGAGTCGACCTTGACTGCGACGGTATCTGAATCCGGATCGGCCCACGTCTCGATCCTCACAGGAGATCCGTCATAAACAAAGGATGATGACAACCTCCCAGTCCACATATCCAGTTCCTGTGACTTATGCCGTAGGTCGTCCTCTATGACATCTTTCTTGTCGAAGTCAAGCCCAACCCTGGCTAGGTTAAGCCGATGAGGGTTCTCCCTGAGCCAGTTTGAAATATCGTTCTGAGCCGGGTTTGGTACTTCATACGGGACAAGTCTGCCGTGCGTCCACATCTCCAAGCCGGTGTAGTCTGGAGGCTGTTAGTGAATCGGTTGGCATTTAAAAGCACGAATTGCGCACCATCCACGGAAGTCTGGCCAGGCGTCGTAGGGAGGCTGAAATTGTGCCAGCCCCATGTTGACATGATGGCATATGGCTTGAAGGTCTGCAACCCGGTGACATCCGCACCAAAGGCAAAGTTGCCATTTCCAACCTGCAAGGGGGTGGAATCAGAGCTCTTGGTTCGGCGTACATTAAACGACTGAACAATCTTTCGGCGTTGGCCGGTAGATACCGCCTCCGCGACGGAGGATAGTACGAGGAGAAGAGACAGAGCACGCATTGTTATTCAGTGTAATCATGTATCCCTTCTATGAGCCAACTCTAGCCTCACGAGTTGTGCGCTGGGACGGACGACAAATATATCGGCCATCACCTCATCCTCGACTACCCCCCATGCTCATTTCCCACCCTTCTAGGCTCTAGCCGGGTACCGTATTCCCCAAACACCCATGAGTGGTGTATTCCGGTGACCCGTGAGTCTGGTAGGGAGGGGTTGTTGACGTCCCAAATGAGGCCAAGGATGGCGATTAGCCATTGCAGGGTATGATCTTCTCCCCCGAATGCCGTGTCTGCGGGGTTTGCTAGGATAGATCGAGTCAACACTCGGGTGGTAATGACCCGACAGCGACGCACAATGAAGCCGGCAATGTTGTGAACTCGAGAGCCATATGTTTTGTGATGCTAGTATGCAAGGGTTTCTGTACGTAAGGGAGATCGTTCCCGGTCCCACTAGGGCACGGTTTAAGAAACGAAAAGGGGTAGGAAATGTACTGTGTCGTTCTGTGCGAAGTAGTATTTAAACATTCCATAGTTAAGCTCTGATGATCCCTCAAGGCTAGCATTTTGTATGTACATACCATACTCATTGACAGCCACGGGGTGTGTAATCCATTCTTCAACCTTTTTAGCCGTCATCAGAGGGTCGATGGATGATTCCTTAGGTTAGCACTGGGTAACTGGGTTCCATAATATCGGGACAACTCCAAGGTGGAACCTGGGGCATCCATATATGGAGTGGTCTCAAATAAGTGAACGAGAACTGTATGTCCATACTTTGAAGTGTTGAGAAACCGGACAACTAAAGGATGGTATGAATCGCATTATTCACCAAAAAACCACGTGTCCCGCAACTTGCCAACCGAAGAGATGGAATGATGCTCAAAGGGCGAGACCATGAAAGAGGAATTGTGAAGAGGAGAGGAGGGGAGGCGGAAACACAAAATAACCTAAACAATTTGGCGCGAATTGACGCCGCGACCCCGCTATAACATGGCGCTAAGCACCGCCCCTGTCGCGCCGTAAATCAAGCAATCAGTGGCTTTGCGGCTGTTGCCAGAGCGGGACGGCAATCCTGTAATCTGTAATTGGAAGTAAACACAGATCTCCCTCCCGTGCCACATTTGACTTATGCCCTGTTGACTTTCGACTCTTTTACCAACTCGAGCAGCATCATCGTCCGCGAAAGAGCATCTTGGCCGATACTGCGTCTTTCGCAGTCCGATATTCGCCAGCTTCAGCTTATATCGGTGCGCATCCCCTGAAGCCTGACTCCATCCGCCTGTGGAGTTGCTCCAGCAAACTGCGTCATCAGGGGACTGCCCCGCTAACCCGTTGTCTTGCTCTGGTGGCCTCAGTTCAGGAACATCTTTTCGTGGGCCCAGACCCCGGGATCTCGCCATGAGCTCCTTTCTTACGACTGTGTGAGTACATTTTTGTTGTCGCGAGCAGACGCACAATGGCAACCCAGCGATTGTATCCTTCCCCAATCCCCAGCACACCCAGCGCAGTCGCTTTTGGTTCAGGCGTTGCCAGCCCAACCCACTACGAGACTGGCGCCGAGTCCAATGCGATGCGACATGGAATGACTGATTTGCTAACTTGGGCTTTTCTTTAGCAACAACCGGACGAAGAACCAGTTCCGACCCCGAGTGCCCGGTAAAGGTGGAGCTACGAGCTACCAGCTTCGCCAGTATGCGGAGGCCACACTGGGCGGAGGGAGCCTGCGCAAGGTGGTGAAGCTCCCCGAGGGCGAGGACGAGAACGAGTGGTTGGCCGTCAACAGTATGCCGTACCCCCCAGCAACCGAGCGCACGAAACACGCATACTGACCATTGCTAGTGGTGGATTTCTACAACCAGATCAATCTCCTCTATGGCGCCATCACCGAGTTCTGCTCTCCCCAATCGTGCCCGGAGATGAAGGCCACGGACGAGTAGGTTTGAGACAATCGGGGTGCGGATCGCAAAGCTGACATGTTAGATTTGAATATCTGTGGCAGGACTCGGAGAACTACAAGCGGCCGACCAAGATGCCCGCGCCGGCGTACATCGAGCAGTTAATGTCATGGGTTCAAGGCAATATTGACAACGAGGCGGTTCTTCCCAGTCGTATCGGTAAGCCATGGAAGCCCGAAAACCACACCGGGTAGGACTGACCAAGAACAGGTGTACCGTTCCCCAAGTCATTTCCGGCCCTAGTGCGCCAGATTTTCAAGCGCATGTACCGCGTCTATGCCCACATCTACTGCCACCACTACCCCGTTATCCGCGAGCTAGGTCTCGAGCCACACCTCAACACCAGCTTCAAGCAGTATGTGCTCTTCATCGACGAGCACAACCTCGCCAGCGGGAAGGACTATTGGGGCCCATTGGGCGATCTGGTGGACAGCATGCTGCGTAGCGACTAAACCGCACATTCTTTTTTCTTTCGAGACACTCGGCGGATTGTTGGGTTTCTGTACATGGCGGCGTTTGGTTGGGCTTGGCGGCAGAACCAGGGTTAGGATCTGGGTTTGGATGGCAAAGCATGCAGGCCCATGGTAATTGGGGGTTTCGGTTTGGGGGATTGCATGTGATGCGGGTCCATGGAGTCTCTGGGAAAGCGAGCTTCCTGTAGAGATTACTGTGAAGAGATAGTGAAGTACTGTTGAGTTGACGGGATGCTCTCTCTCTTTTTGCCGTTTAAGTTGCGAAAACAAAGTGGACCCCACCAAAGTTCAGTTCGTCCGATGCCAAGCCTCTCTGCTTGTTCCATGCCATTCAGGCCGCGCAGGTTGCCCGGTCCCACCCGTAAAGCTGTCGGCTGCCTGAGGCCACAACGAAATTGCCGAGCAGCCAAACGGACCCCATCTCTGAAAACACTGGAGGGAGCTCGCTTCACGACATTCGAGGTCCATCATCGCACCCAATCCCCCCCAGTCACCATGTTCTCGCGACAGGCATTGCTGCGCTCCGCGCGGACGGTAGCTCCCCAGCGTGCTTTCCTCGGCCAGACCCGCGCCTTCGCCGCCCCGGCCGCCAGCGAGAGAGTGCAACCTCCGGTCGCCCTTTTCGGCCTCGACGGCACCTATGCCACTGCTCTGGTACGCACGCTCCCGACCACCCAATTGGCATTACGTTTTGGACATTGTGTGGAGGATCCACTGTTGGAGGGGTTATTGCAGGCGCTCAATTGCTTGTCGGCCGTGGACAAGGTAACAAGAAACAGACACAACTAACCTGCGTCATTTTGCCTTTTAAATAGTACACGGCCGCCGTCAAGACCTCCTCCCTCGAGCCCACCGCCAAGGGCCTCGCCGCTCTCGGCAATGTCATTCAGAAGGATGCGAAGCTCGTGACTATCCTCCAGGCCCCGACGCTCTCCGCCGCCGACAAGAGCGCTGTCGTCGCCGAGCTGCAGAAGAACGCCGGCGCCTCCGGCGAGACCGTCAAGAACTTCCTCGCCACCCTCGCCGAGAACAACCGCCTGGCCCTTCTCCCTGGTGTCTGCACCAAGTTCAGCGAGCTCATGAGCGCCGCCCGTGGTGAGGTTGAGATGGTTGTCACTAGCGCCCAGGTACGGATTTTCAGGGATGGGTGAATTGGGGGATGTCATGGAGGGAATGTGTCGCTAACGAACTGGGAAACAAATAGCCCCTGGACAACCGGACGCTCTCTCGCCTTGAGGCCGCTGTCTCCAAGTCGAGCTACGTCGGTGCTGGCAAGAAGCTCAAGGTCAAGAACACGGTGCGTTTGCCTCCAGGCCCTTGCTCCGGATGCCCAGTACTAATTCCGCCTAGGTTAACCCCGATATCGTCGGTGGCCTCGTCGTCGAGGTTGGCGACAGGACAATTGACCTCAGCGTCTCTTCCAAGCTTGCCAAGATGAACAAGCTGCTCACCGACACCCTGTAAATTTACTTCTCCTTTTGTAGCAATGGAAACTCGTTGAGCTGGGAGCTGGGCGTGCGAGGGGTGGTCAGAGAGATGAGGGGGGCCGAACCATAAAGCAGGCTCGCGGTCGAATCCAAAAGGATCCCTGTGTACATGAGCCGAATAGACGCCGTTTCGCTGATTTGTCTTCACCTGGGGGCCTTGCTGTATGCATCGTTGCTGGGCCCGCCGTTCTCTCATTGCTAGTAGCCTTCTCACGCACCGAGATCGATTTCGGTAAAGGAACAGGTTGGGCCGTCTCATGCGGCTTTGCTTATTGAGTTGTGGTCGACTGAATTCGTGTACAACCCCCTGCGCTTTCTGTTCTCAGGGAGTCTGTTTTAATCCCCAAGGTTTAAAAGCGCATAGTTCATCCGAAGTCATCCACGTATAACTTGATCCTCATACCAACAGTTTCCAACAAAACAGAAATCGTTGCCTCCTTAAAACCACGCCGAGAACACCTGCTTTCATATTATGGAACCATTCTCTTGAAATCGAATGGGACATGATCCAAGAGTGCGAAGCAAGACAATTCGCCTATTAAAACCATCAAAATAAACAGCACAACAAGGGCCGTTCTGCAACATCCTCCAAACCAACAAAACCAAAAAGACAAACTAACTAAAGACACACACAGAACACCAAAAAATTGCAAAAGAGAAGGTATTTATCCTGCGTCAGCCGCGAATCGAACGCGGGGCCCATCGATGGCAACGATGGATTTTACCACTAAACCACTGACGCTTGATGATATCCACCTCGGAAACAAGCCTTAGCAATAGCGGAGGCGGTTTTGCCTAGCTTGCCTTTTCCCTCAACTCAAAGCACACCCTGAAAGGTACCTAACTAACGGTAAACATCTCCCACTTATATCAGTCCCAAGCTGCACAACTTATCCAAAAACCCTTGTATATCCAATCTCAAATCTACCTCTATTACATCCACTAAGTTCCCCCCAAAACGACATCCCAAAAACCCTTATTCAATCACCAACCAACAGCACCACACAAACTACGAAGCCTTCGCCACAAACTCATCCCCCTCCAAATTCTCATACTTATCCCCCCTCTCCAGCTGCACCCGCTCCAGCTGCTGGCTGATATACGAATGCAGGTGAGCATCGGCCTCGGCGCGGGCCTTGACCCTCTCCGGGTCGGCTAGGAGGGCCGGGTTGACGGAGCCGCGCCTGGCGCTGCGGGCGCCGGGGGTCTGGGCGCCGGGGCCGCCGCCTTCTTCATCCTCGTACCCGTTGGTGGCGTCGCTGTAGTCGCTGCGGGCGGCGAGCGAGCGGTTTGTGGAGCTGCGGCGCAGGCGCGGGGCGGCGGGCGAGAGCAGCGCGTTGGGCGTCTGCGTGCCGTTGCCGCGGTGGAGCACGTCGTCGAAGTAGTGCGACATGCCGGCGCGCGGGGTGCGTGGGGTCTGCGGGAGGCGGCAGTTTACGCTGGGGGAACGGTGGTTGTTAGTGTCACATGGTTACCAAGAGAGTCGTGAGAGGGGGGCCTTACCCAGTGTCATGAATCATGCGCGCGATGAGGCCGGTCCAGCCGCACTGGTGGGTTGCGCCCAGGCCACGGCCGCTATCGCCATCGAAGAACTCGTAGAACCAGAGGTAGTCCTTCCAGTTGGGGTCGAAGTCGAGCGTGTCGTTGCCGGCGTTGATGCTACGGCGACCGTCGTTGTCGCGGGCAAAGAGATGCTGCAGCCGATGCTGGATCTCCTCTGAAACGTGCCCAAGATGCATGTAGTCGCCCGAGCCCACAGGGCACTCAACTTGAAGGTTTTGCCCAAAGTAGAGGTAAAAGCGCTGCAGCGACTCGACCAAAAGGAAGTTGACACACAGCCAAATCGGTCCTCGCCAGTTGCTGTTGCCGCCGAAAAGGCCGCTGTCCGAGTCGCCGGGGACGTAGCCTACCTTGAAGACCTGCCCGTTGACCTCCATGGAATACGGGTGCTCTTTGTGGTACTTTGACAAGGAGCGGATACCATGAGGGCTGAAAAACTCGTCCTCATCCAGCATGCGTTCAAGGATCTTGGTAAGCCGGTCCTTGCTCACCAGCGACAGAAGAATCCTGTCGCCCTTGCCACGGGTACGGATGCTATGCATTGTTCGTTCCGCCACATCGTTGCGGTTGTTGATGAACCACTCGACCCGCTTCTTAAAGGTCGGGAGCTTGTTAATCAGTTCCGGCTCCAGAGTGAGGGTTGCATAAAGCGGAATCAGGCCGACTAGCGATCGGACGGGCATCTGCTGAATCCAGGGGCCGCCCCACGAGATAGCATCGTAGTAGAACCCATCTTGCTCGTTCCAAAGCGACTGCTCGTCCTTCTGACCCATCCTGAAAGTCATTGCATCGCTAATGAGGATAAAGTGCTCGAAGAACTTGGTAGCAATGTCTTCGTAAATCCGCCGGTGCTTGGCGAGCTCAAGCGCAATGTTGAGCATGTTGAGGCAGTAGAAAGCCATCCAGCCAGTGCTGTCAGCCTGCTCTAATGTGCCACCGGTTGGCAATGGTTCTGAGCGGTTGAACAAGCCAATGTTGTCCAGTCCGAGGAAACCGCCCTCGAACACGTTTTTGCCCTCGACGTCTTTCCGGTTTACCCACCAGGTAAAATTGAGGAGCAGTTTTTGGAACACCCTCTCCAGGAAGTCGAGGTCCTGTCTTCCGTAGAGCTTGCGCTCGATCTTGAAGACGCGAAAGGTCGCCCAGGCGTGAACGGGAGGGTTAACGTCGCCAAAGTTCCACTCATATCTACGAAAGGTCAGTCATTGATCGTCCCCAGATTTTCATGACCCTCGACAGGCTACTTACGCAGGAAGCTGTCCATTGGGATGGCAGTACCATTCGCGAGTGAAGAGATCGAGTTGTTTCTTAGCGAACTCGGGATCCATCATGGCTAAAGTGATGCAGTGGAAACTGGTATCCCAGGCGGCAAAAAAGGGGTATTCCCAGGAGTCCGGCATCGATAAGATGTCATCGCAGTGCAAGTGCTTCCAGGCAGAGTTCCGTAGCCCCTTTCGACCCGGTGGTGGCGGTGGCTGACTGGGGTCGCCGGTCGCCCACTCGTCCCAGATGAAGAGATAGTGTTGCTTGCACCACATCATGCCGGCAAAAGCCTGTCTTTGGATATTGCGGAGGTCGTCAGCCATGGGCAAGGGGCTGATGTGATAGTAGAAGTCGTCGGCTTCCTCTCGTTTCCTCTCGATAATCTCGTCAAACTCCTCTTCATCGAGATATGTCTCAGCTCTTTTGGAAAACCGGAAACGAACAACTGTTTCCAATTAGTGATGGTCAGGGCCACACCAGCGGCGACAGTACATACCTGCGCACTCGCCGGGGTTAACGCCGCCGTCTTCGTTGAAAGTGAACCACGCAGCTGCCTTAGTTCCAACCTGATCCGGGTTTATGACACCCTTCTCACGATCAACGATATGACGGTGAAAGCCATCCTTGACGTATTGTGACTCGTTCTTCCCTTCGTAAAGGAGTTCGTAGTTGGTCTCGTTCTCGGTAAATATTAATTCCGGCTGGACATCCTCTCCGCTAGAGCCGACGCCGGGGGACGGAGACAGAAGGACATAGCGGTCTCCTAGATGGTGGTGCTTTGACTTGATCAAGTTCTCGTCATGGACACCCATTGATGGCCGCTTGTCCGCAGCCTCGCGGCCCCAAGACCAAGTGTTGCGGAACCACACATGGGGGACAATGTGAAGCGGGGCACGGTCGGGGCCTCTGTTCCAGGCAGTGACGCGGAAAAGGAGCTCATCCGGGTTGTCATCTTCCTTGGCGGTCTCGATGAAGATGTCCCAATAGCGGTCCTCGTCAAAGACGCCAGTGTCGAGGATTTGATACTCCTTGTCCTCCTTACCTCGCTTCGCATTCTCCTTGAGAAGATCCTCGTAGGGGAAGGCTTTTTGCGGGTATTTGTACAGGTACTTCATATATGAATGCTGTGACGTATAAGCTTTCGGTTATCTCGGTAGGGCCTGCGATCTGTCTTACCGTCTGCAATAAAACAAGGTTAGCAGGAGGCACGATATGTAGCAGGCCGCAACAAGCTTACAGGTGTGTTGTCCAGATGGAAGTGGGCCTCCTTGATGCTCTCGCCGTGGTTTCCCTGGGGGTTGGACAACCCGAATAACCGTTCCTTGAGGAAGGGGCTGACGGTAATCATTAGTTGGCCATGGTGTATCCGTAGAGAGCAATATGCCTTACTCTTTCTCGTTCCAGAAAGCGAAGGCGATGTTTTGGTAACCATGGGTATCGCAAACACCAGCAATGCCATCCTCACCCCATCTGTATGCGCGCGAGCGTGCGTGGTCGTGGGTGAAGTCTGGTGGCCTCTGTAAGTTTATCAATTCCGGTGGTGGACATAGCCATGACCAACTTACGACTCCAAGCATCGCCGTCCTCGCTGTAGTCCTCTCGCACTACATTGGCCTCGTCAGTCAAACCAGCTTCAATCTCGCGGGCAATAGAAACTCACCCGTCGCCCACTGCCTCTCGGCGACGTAGGAACCCCATTTTTTCCAGTACTTGGTACGTTCGCGATCCTCCTTAAGCCTCCGCTCCTCCTCGGTGAGGTACTCGTGGCTATCGAAAACGGGCATGGTGGGCTCGCGGGATACCGAATCCTTGAGACGGCAGCGGAATGTCGAATAAAAAACGGAATTGACGCAAGAGCTGTCTCTCTTCCTCCTCTCGGTCTTTTTCTCTAAAAGTCCAACAACCCACAACCTAGAGCAGGGAGCTCAGTAAGCACCTCTCTCGAAGGATCCAATGGCCGACTCTCGACAGGACGGAATGAGGGAAGCGAACCAGTTCAGCAAAAAAAAAAAATCGAGTTGAAATAATAAAATAACGTGTTGGTCTTGGGATTGTGAAACATCGATCGGGCCAAACAAATGCCGGCATGGAAGACGTGGGAGAATGGACGGCACGGCGGAAGTGGGCTGTGGAGGGGTCGAATTGGTGTGTTGGTCGGAGCCCAATTGCAGGCCCCCAGCGGCGCTGACATCCGGACTTGTGACGTCAAGATGCGCCGCCAACACAAGCCCCGCCGTCGTCTAGAACCAGGGCGCCGTGCTTGGCGGTTCGCTGCAGGGAGATGCTGCCCTGTCGATCGAGCTCCATCCAATCGAGAACAGGCTCAAAGAGGTGACTTGCAGCGCTCGGAAGCTTGTTGAGGCCTAAGAACCTCCTGCATCAGATATTGATGTTACAATTGATGTCCTATTGGTAGCAAGGGAATGCAGTGAACCCCCACGTATTTTCTCAAGATAACGGAGGTTCCATTCCAGGCTTCCAGGAGGCGAACCAACAGGTGGGGGTTGCAAGCCCGCGCCGTACGCGATGTGGGCGCAGGACGAAGGACCGAAGTCTTGAAACGTTGAGGATCAAAGCAGGTAACGACGACATATGTATGAATACCTAATATATCCGGTACGCAGCCAGGAAATGATGAGATGCAAATCTATCTCTTCATCGCGAGATAATATGGCCGGAAAGAACACCATGACAGAACGACAACTACCCATCCATCTTCAATCGTGCCCTGGGATATCAACCATTGCGCCCAACCGGTAACCTAGCGCCCAGGACGACCAACCCGTGCTCAATGGAGAATATAGTATACTAACAATCAGACACCTACAACTTCGCCTTCACAGGCTTGTTCGCCGCTGCAGTCGCATCCTGATTCACGACGACCTCGCCCGTCCGCTCGCCATTTCCGAAGAAGATGACCTGCACGGTCAAATCATCCCTGTAGCGTCTTGAGAAGGGTGCAGGTAGCGTCAGCAGTGCCGACACCTGCTCCTGGTTCTTACCGCCGAGTGCGTTCCGCACCAGGTGGGTAGCCACGTTGGAGTCTTGCACCACAAAGCCGTCCGCCGAATCACCCCACTGTTGTCTGCGGAAGGGGGTCTTCTGCCCACCACCACCAGCGTCCTGGGCTACTTCAACAGGCAGCCCATCCTTGGCGCCGCGCGAGCCAAAGATGCGCGTCCAGACCGAGTCGAACTGCGAGGTAGGGTGGTTCTTGGTGACTTGCTGGCTCTCGAGCCACTTGCCGACGAGGCCAATGACCTCCTCGTTGGTGAGCATCTCCCAGAGACCATCGGTAGCCATCACGACAAAATCGCCCTTTTCTGGCTCGATCTTGGTGGTGGTGACGACTGGCTCGGCGGTCACGTAGGGGGGTGTTTTGAGGAAGGATGAGACGGAACGCGCAAAAAACCGCTGCCTCAGCTGCTCAGAGGTCTCGCGGGACCACTTGTAGCTAGCGTCTCCAAAGGCACGTGTGGGTTCCAAGCCTCCGAGGACACGACCGTTGCGGACGACATGGGGTTCGTTCGGGTGTAGCTTCTGCAACCGGGCCGCTTCATCGGGGTTGCTGCCCGTCTGGTCGACCGAGAGCGGCGTGGCGGTCCACTTGCCAGACGCTGACCGGCGACCGAGAACAGCCCGCGAATCGCCCGTGCAAGCAACCCGTAGCAGCTTTGACCGGCTGTCGTAGAACGAGAGGAGCGCGCAGGAGCCAGACAGGGCGGGGGCCAAGAGTTCAGCAGCGGCAGTTTTGTTGTTTCCTTGCAGGACCTTCTGCGCGCTTTTGTTGACGATGTCGTCATCCAGCTTCAGGAAGCCTCGCTTGATAGCGGCGTCGATTGCCTCCGGCGGCGGCGCCAAGCTGGATGCCTTGTACGTGTCGTTGAGTTCCCGGGCCACCACGGTGGTCAGCACCTGGCGGAGCTTCGCTGAAGTCGTCCATCCACTGTAGGAATAGTAATTAGCACCGCCGATCACCCAGAACAGAAACCATCATATCTCACGAGTGCCCATCAAAAACACCCCAGAACATCCAGTCGCTACTCCCATGCGGTTCGCTGCTGTCCGGCATCTCCACGATCCTCTCGGCATGATCATCCTCGATCGGGTCGTTGCTCGGTAGTTGTACCAAATCGTAGCGCACCACGCCCTGGCCGCGTTCAACATAGTACGACAGCTCGCTCTTCCGGAGCATCTCGGTCGCTTGGTCGGGGGTCACCATCTCGATGACTCTCTTGCCGTCGTTGCCAGTCGTCTTGGAGATGGGCCCGTCCCCTACGAACGTGCCCGTGTGTAGCTCGTCGGCGCTAATCACCAAAATCGAGCGGGTCTGCGTGGCCGCGTCGCCAGTCACGGTCGACGTGCTGCTCGACGAGTACGCCCGCTTCACGAGGCTGTCCGTCCCGTTGCTGCCGTACGAGTAGTAAGCGCCGTAGCCCACCAGCGCCGAGACCAGCGCCACAGAGGTTCGGAAATACATTGATGAGCGGAGCGGTTCGCTGGCTATCGGTGCATTCTTGGCCGTCTGAGGACGGTTGTTACTGTTGCGGTCGCGGCCGTGTGGGGATGTCGAGAGGAATCGGCGGGTCGAGGCAGCCGCGGCGAGGCTCCTCCTGTTTGCGTTCGATGGGAGCAGCGGAGAAAAGCCCCGGCGGGTGTTAGAGCGGAAGCCCCGAACGCTGCATTGGAGGCTGGCACGAAAGGCTTGGATGGCGGCGCGACGCATTGCTGAGATGACAGGAAATACGTCGAGTCTCCGAATCGAGATGAACTGGATTCAGGCGAGTTTGGGACTCGGGGTTGAAGGTCCGCGTCAGTGCGCCTAGTCGATGCTCACACGGTGTTTCTGTTGCTTGTGATCAAACCCTAACCCTCTGCTTATAATAGATCCATACCTCCAACGTCCTCTTGTCTTCAACTTGCCCAAATACCTATTTCAAGCGTCATACTTGGTGATTCTAGCTCACATATTGATCACAAGATATAACATAATACGGAACCTAGATAGACTTTTTGATTCAATCTCGGCCCCCTCCGACGTTGAAACATCCATCATGCCGACAGAGTGGGGGAAACCTTCACGTCCATAGCAAGAGGTTTGGAAGGCGGGAGAGAACGGTACGAGGCTCCATGGTGCATTGGTCGATCATAAATTGGTAAGGCTGACTTCAAATTCCGATAACGACAAGGGCATGTTAGTTCCGTGTTGTTCAAGGCTCCGTTGACCCCAATGGAAGCAGGATTGGGGCTTCCGGGAGGGGGCGACCCCATGTGATATGTCTTTCTATTAACCAGAGGACTCCCGAACTACTATACCTGGGAGTTACCGTGATTCTCGAGCTCGGTTTCCATGCCGTAAGCTCACCGTCGGAGAATCCTGGTTTGTCGATCTTTTCCTACCGCAGGGGCATCTGCCACGCATTTCGTGAGGAACCGAATCACAACGAAGAGGAGGATCCGATTGAATATAGTTCAAGTGCGATCAGGCCAAGCAGATATCACAGCGCGTCGTGGAACGATACAAAGGGGGCGAAGCTGTTGATCAACGACTCAAATCCGAATCAGCGAGGCATATTCGGCTCGAACGACGTCGACAGGACATGAACGGTCATGTAAACCTAGTCCCTGCCGTCGAATCATTCGAAGTTCCGTTAGGGTATAAATATCTGGACTTCCCTCGTCTGGGTCTGTAGATTGATCGCAACATCTTCAGCAAGAATCGCAACATCCTTCTTCTATACGTACCAGTAGCCTCTCTTCAAATTAAGGTAGCCAAATACCATCATGCAGTTCTCAGCCACCGTTCTCCTGCTTCTCGGCAACGCCGTCCTTGGCCTCGCGATGCCCGCTCCGGCTAGCAATGCGGCCGAGGGCCTGGAAAAGCGTTGCATCGCCACGGGCGACGACTGCACCAACCGATACACCGAATGCTGCTCTAGCATGTGCTCCATCGCTCATGATGGAACCGGCGTCTGCTTCTAAGCAACAGACCTAAACCCCGACCGTCAGTGATTCCGAGACCACTCGCTTCTAGGGCTACAATACCTAACCAAATTTTCTCCTAGATTTGCATATCCAGCAATGAGGGGGGTTCATGATCTCTCCACGAAGAAGGCACTGGTGTGTTCGCCGCAATGAACTAAGGATTTCAACAAGCTGAAGCTTTGGCACTGTCAAGGCTATTGAAGCGGCGGTATTCTAGACCTACCTTATAAGGCCCTCCTGATTGTTAGAAATTACCTACCTACCTGCGTATATTTGACACGGATCGTTCGCATTCTCAACCTCTGACCGTGTCACGCGCGTCACTCGTACCTGATGTGTGAGGTTGCCAGACTCCGAGAGAACTGTTATTGAGTGACAGGGGGATGCCTTGCACTGGATTCAAAGTGGGAAACCCGCGCCAAGGCACTGTATCCTAATACACCTTTTGCACTGTGCCAGCACCCACACTCACATGCAAGACTCTGGGGAGAGAAACAACCTCGCCAGAATATCACCGAAAATACTGTCGAACTCAGAGTTGGAGAATGTTCCCACATTTCTTATCAAACAAAACTCTATCGAGTACTACTTTGGTATCCGACACTCACAGCATACTTATTCCACTCAGTCAAAATCGATAACTAACCCCCCACCACCCCACGAACCCCACTCTCAGTCTCAGGTCATCCCGAACAGCAGCGTCCTGGCCGACAGCTCACTCCAACCTCGGATGCATTCTTACCAGTAGTATCTCTAAATGGAGGCAAACACAGACCAAATCCCGGGCGCTGCCCCAGCTCAAAGAGGCGACAGCGAGGCCGCCTTCCAGCAATTCGATTCCTACCCATGGGCAAGGGACCGCTCGTTCCTTGTAAGTCGCCATTCATGCCTCGGTCGGCTTGTCTCATCGCCCGCAACCCCACTAACAACCGACCAGCAAGGCCTCATGGCAACCTTGGGCCCCTCGCTCATCAACAACACTACTGATGGCTTCACTCGTCAAAAGGCCTTGAGTACCACCCTCCAAGCTCGCATCTGGTGGTACAGGTCCCGTTTCAACACCGACATCGACCGTACGCTGTACGAGTCCTACAGCGCTTTCCACCAGCAATCCTGCCCAGACGGTGTCATTCTCACCAAGCTCGAGGAAATCCAGCAACGCATGAACGGCGCTGCTCCTGGCCCAGCCCCCTCTTCCGGCCAGAATATCCCTGCTTGGCAGCTGAATGCTCCCAAGGTCGACCTCAGCAAGAAGGCCGACGATGGTGCCAACCATAGCAACACGGGCGATGGAGCGCCGTATCCCGAGAACTTCCAAGCTCTAATTGAGGCTGTTACGACAGGCAAGCCGATTCCTGGGATCAAGGAGATTCCGGATACCGTTGTGCGACCGCCGGTAAGTTTCACCGTCAAACAAACCCCACGCTATCTCATCGTGAAGTTCAGTTTTGATCTATGAAGGAGACCAAATAGCTAACTCGACGAAACCAGGGCGTCACCCCTTTCGGCAAGATGAAAGCACCCCGCAAGCCCTGGGAGAAAGCCGTCCCGTCCGATACGGTGGGACAGGACAGCGTGTTTGGCGATGTGGTGGACAAGGAGTTCCCTCCCCTGGCCTAGCGACAAATCATGACAGTCCCACTGGGATTTTGCATCCAGGAATAGCCACCACGCTACATGCCTTTTGCTTTTGGCCTCTTGCTACACACGACACCGATCACAAAAGAGGCATGCTTTCTATCTCTGATCCAAAACTATCGGAGGCAAGGTGGAAAAAATGGGGAAGGAATGGAAGAGAGAAAGGGAAGAGAGAGGGAAGAAGAGAGGAGAAGGAAAATAAATGCATTTGCTGCTAAGAGGAGGACTCATTGTTGCTCTGTCTAAGCTTTTGTCTCTTCATCAAGAGGACTGGAACAAGATTCTCCTGCCATAGTGGCATGGGGGGAATCGTATCAAAATATAAAAATTTAGCTAACAGAGCCGTGTAACAGCTGGCGGCCTGATTAGCGGAGTAGGCCTCATAATAAAATAATACCCTCATCTCAAATATCCACTCTACTAGTCTTGCATTGCAGACATGGAGCTCAAGGTCTTATTCACTTCCTCCCCCCTCTCCCGCTATGTACATACCACCAACCCCACAGAAAACAACAACAGGGAAACAGCCGACCAAGGGAACGCGAGGGCACCGAGACACGAAAGAAGGCGCATAGAACTTATGGACAGGTAGTTTCTATTGCCCTTCTTACAACAAAAACAACGGCCGGCCTTCCCTTCCCTTCCCACTTCTCGAATTTTCTCTACGCCCCATACGCGATCTGGCCCATCGGCCTATCCTCCTCCATGCCAGGCGCCATGAAGTTTGTCCGCGGGTCGCCTGTCTCCTTGGCTGCTGAGCAACGAGCCATTGTGGGGGAGCTAGGCACTCAATGTTAGTTTCTAATTGTGATAGGATACATGTATGTGATGTAGGGGGGACTAACCTCCTCGAGATGACATCGGTAAAGTAGAAGTTCTCGACGACCTTGCGTAGCGGCGACCCCGTAACCTTAGCACCCTTGTTGTGGTCCACCAGTTGCACCTTGCTCAGCTGCCCCAGCGCGACGGGCTCAACGACGTCGTATGCGGCAAGCGCCGGGCTGATCTCGACCATGCGGTCCCTGAGCTGGGCGACGTCGTCGTAGGGGAGCGGCGCGCCGAGGAACTCGCTGACGGCACGAATGATCTTCCAGTCCGTGCGGGCGGCGCCGGGCAGGCCAGTGGCGGCGCGCGTCATCTGCACGCGGCCCTCGGTGTTGATGTACGTGCCGGCCTTCTCGGTGTAGGCAGCGCCCGGGAGGACGATGTCGGCGATCTGCGCGCCCCGGTCACCGTGATGGCCTTGGTAAACGATGAACGCGTCCTTGGGGACATCCGCCTCGTTGAACTCATCAGCGCCAAGGAGCCAGACGAACTTAGGCTTAGTCTCGGCGACGGCGGCGGAGGGCGTTACGAAGCCGACCTCGAATGCACCAGCCCGCGACGCGGCGCGCTGCAGGACGTTGTAACCGTTCCATTCCTCGGTGAGGAAGTTGGCGGCGTTCTTGTCGACGAACTGGCCAACCACCTCATAGAAGGCCTTAGCGTCGGGGTGCTCGGTGACGCCAGAGCCCACAACAATCATGGGCCTCTTGGCAGCCTGGAGCTTCTGGCCGAAAGGACCAGCCAGGGCGTCCTTGAGGGCGTTCAGGTCAGTGCCGAGGTTCTCGAACTCGAAGGTGGACTCCCAGGTCTGGCCGACGACGCCGATTTCGAGGTCTGACCGCAGCCATTGCTTTCGGATACGGGCGTTCAGAACGGCAGCCTCGTGTCTTGGGTTGGTACCGACGAGGAGGATGCAGTCGGCCGACTCGATGCCCCAGATCTTGGAGTTGAAAAGGTAGTTCGACCGCACATCGACACCGTGGGCGACTGGCTGGCTACCATTCTCCATATCAAGAGCAAGGTTGTCAGAGCCCAGCTTGTTCGCAAGATCCTTCATGGCCACAAGGGATTCGACTTCAGTGAGCGGACCGGCGATAACCTTGAACTCGTTCTCCTTGGGCGCAAGTGTCTGATACGCGTGGGAGACCTCGGTGAGTGCCTGCTCCCATGTCGCGGGTTCAAATTTCCCCTCCCTGCGCACCAAGGGCATGGTGAGTCTCTGGGTCTTGAGGCCGTCGCAGGCGAACCGGGTCTTGTCGTCTATCCATTCCTCGTTGACGTCGTCGTTGAGCCTCGGAATAATGCGCATGACCTCCAGCCCGCGCGAGTCCACGCGGATGTTCGAGCCAAGACCGTCCATCACGTCGATAGACTCGGTGCGCTTCAATTCCCAGGGACGGGCGCGGAAGGCGTAGGGCTTCGAGGTCAAGGCGCCGACGGGGCAGAGGTCGATAACGTTGCCAGAGAGTTCCGTGTCAAGGTTCTTCTCGAGGTAGGTGCCGATCTGGATGTCGTTTCCACGGCCTGTCGAACCCATTTCCGGAGCCCCAGCGATGTCGTTGGCGAACCGAATGCACCGCGTGCAGTGGATACACCGGTTCATAGATGTCTTGACGAGGGGTCCGATATTCTTGTCCTCCACCGCACGCTTTCCACCAATCTCGTGGAACCGGCCACGGTCGGCGCCATACCGCATCGACTGGTCCTGAAGATCGCACTCGCCGCCCTGGTCGCAGATGGGGCAGTCGAGGGGGTGGTTGGCCAGCAAGAATTCCATCACACCTTCCCGGGCCTTATGTGTCAAAGGAGAGTTGGTCTTGACGACCATGCCGGGTTGTACGGGCCATGCGCACGACGCCACGGGTTTGGGTGCCCGCTCAACTTCGACTAGACACATACGGCAGTTGCCGGCAATCATGAGTTTCCTGACGAGGCATTTCGTTAGCGGGGAGGCGGGGGGCGATCGTCGCTGGGTGTTCGCGTGACCTACTCATGGTAGCAGTATCTGTGATAGTCAGCGTGAGCCTCAAGCTATGTACAACGAAGGTACCTAGGCGTGCGTACCTTGGAATTGTGACGCCGGCCTTTTCGCAAGCTTGGATCAGGGCGGACCCGGCTGTATCTCGATTAGCAATCCTGGGCGATCAATTCGAGACCACAGTATCCCCTCACCCTCGATCGAAACCTTCTTCCCATCTACAAGCAGTCAGCGCCAATTCAGTAGGCTAATTGACAAGGGCAGGCAGGTCGGAGCGGGGGGCGCACCAATTGTGAGCTCAACCTCGGCCGGTCTCTGAGCTGTCGCTGAAAAGGCCCGGCTGGCCGCGCTGGCCGGGTGCTTGCCAGTCCGCCAAGCCGAGCGAGCCAATGTCTGCCTCAACATGGTGCCGTCTCGACGGAGGATATGGAGCGGAGATTCGGGGGGGTGGGAGGCGGGGTGGCTGTCTCCAAGCGGTGGTGGCCGCAAAGTCGTGAGCTTCTTCTGTCCAAGCAACTGGGCTGGACGTTTCCTGGCGGAGTGCTTGGTGAGGGACGCCCGGAAGAACATGAAGCTAGCGGCCCGCTTAGCCAGCCAACCACGGCTCGCAGTTTGTAAGCTCGCATCTTTTTAAAGACCCCCACATTTCGCAGCTCTTTCGAATTTGAACTTTTTCTCTCTCCATTGTACTTCTGGGCACTTATTGTAGGGAGATTTTGTCGGCGATTTGGCACATTCGTGCTGGATTGCGCTTCCACCCGAGTCTTCCTCTATCATGTGCTCCTAGATTGATATTTTGGCTCCGATTATGGAAGCATGTGAGAGCTCTTCAGGTTCGCTGAGCAACGCCTCTTACCGCCGGTTGCCACATTTCTACGAAGTATCAGGCTCTCTTCCACCAAGAGACACCCTGCGACCTTCGCTAGTACCTTGACGACACCCTGTGAACGACATTCGACGGCATCGGTCGGGGGGTGTATAATTACATGGGGGAAACCGTAGCCTGTTGATCCATGACTTAAAACCTTTTGGCACCCGATCGCTCCTCCGGACGCTTCCCCGCGTCATCGATCCTCGCCATTTCCTGCTCGAGACAAACGAGGTAGCGGTCCTTGATCCCCGCCATGTGTTTTTCAAACCCTTCCAGTTCTCCCAAACCCTGCTCGACCACATTGAGCAATTGTATCACCGTTTTATCCCGGAGTGACGCGTTGGGAGGTACCATCATGGGGACCGGCAGGGGCACGTCCCGGACATTGTAGTCCCTGCCAGGCTGGGCTGGCGCCTCCATGTTAGCGATAATGTCGTCAATCTCGCTGAGGGCCAGTCCCGGCTTGATACTGGGCGGCGGTTGTGCTTTTTCGATCTCGGCAGCTTCCATGACTATCCGCGTTTTCTCCCGTTCGAACATATAGAGGAGGTTTTCCTTGACGCCCTCCCTCTGGTAGTCGATGGTCTGGAGAATCCTCTTTAGGCGCTCAACTCGATCGCGTGGCGGTTCTTGCGTGAGCAGGTCATCTTGGAGCGGCACAAAGATGCTAGGAGCGATGTTGTTGAGCACTGGTATCTTCCCTGAAGCATTTGGCCCTGTGCCTGCTGGAGATTGTGCCGGTTGTGGCATAACTGGAATTTCGCGGGGTCGTGATGGATTGTGGTTATGTGTGCTTGGAGGTTATGGGCAAACAAGCCAGGTTCTAAAAAAAATGTGCCAGATCAAATATCAAATGCCCGAAGATACGGTTACCTGCTAGGGGGCAAGTAACTTGCAAACGAGGTACACAACGGACAGCTTCGTTGTTCAGGATAATAATCGGCGATACCTTGCTGCAGCTGGACTTCGATTGCTAAATTACCTTACCGTAATTACATCTTACGGATTAAGAGAAGGGCTCAAGCTGGTATGTACATGCACATACATGTACACATGAATTTTAGAGTGCGGAGGATTCACTTGCTTCTTTCTGCTCACTTCTACTTAGATACCTAGCTAGTAAACGCCATCACTGAAGTCTAAAACAGTAATCTTCTCAAGCACGCTCGAAAAGCTCTTGATGAACTCCTGGTGACCCGGATCCGTTTTCACGTAATAGTCTCTGTCCTCGGCCGACGCAAACTCAACGACGAACCCGTGGGTCAGTCCGCCCTAAAAGCCGTCAGTTAACCAATGCAGGGAGAAACAAATAGACTGATTTATCCCGCGGGCGTTTCGGCGTACCTGTAGACCTTCTGGTGAATTGTCCTTTCCCGATTTCACAGAGAGAATGTAGGGCTTTTTAGTCGTGGGGTGAACACAAGCATCCCTCAACGATGGGATCTTGAGACAGGCCTAAACATCCGCGACGTTAGAGCTGTGTATACGGAGTGCACGCTCATTATCAAGCATGACCCATGGACTTGCGATTGGAGGACGGCACGCACATCCTTGACGGCTTCTGGTTCGACGTCATCCTTGAATTTGAAGAGGACGATGTGGGTGACGCTCATGGTCGCGGATCAAATGTATAATGTCTGGCTTAGAGGAAACGCTCAATTTGCGATGGGAAAGGAGGTTTAAGGTCAAGAGATAGGCCCCTAAAATATAGGCAGTATCCCATACCATCGCAGAGGATGGCCGCCCCGCTTCGTGCTGATGACACGCAGTGGCTCGTCGCTGACAAACGTGAGCCCCAAATCTTGCATCCTTTTTCAGCACATGGAGGATTTGTGAGGATCTTTAGTGCTGACTTTGAACAACAAAAATGGCTAAGGCATGCGAGTGTCTGGCTTCATGTGATATCTTTCATCAAAACTACGTATTAAATAAGAGTACTTGTCTAGGTTCTGTGGATCATTATGCCTGACGATTTGAGGACATTAGATTTTTGCTATTAGGCTCCGGGCCTATGTGGCGTTGGGTTGCGTTTGGCACGCAATGACTGCCCGAGATGTGACGATTTAGTCATGGCTCGCAGCCTCTCAAGATAACCACTCGGCCCTCGATGGTAGAGGAGCCCCTGTGGTTCCGACGCTCTAGGCTAAGATGATGCTTGCCACGGCGTTTCTTTCTCGCAACCCTAGACCCAACTACGCTGACTCGCTCGAAAAATGTAACATGGATGCTTTCCGGGCTTGTCCTCGTTGAGTTCGGTTCATCCGGCGGTGAGATGGCTGGGGCTGGATGCTCGGTCTCGGCGTGTGAATATTGTCCCCATATGTGGCGGTAGTGTGGCACATGTGCCGCGTGAGTTTGGCGAAGCGGGCAATGCCTCCCGTTTTAACTTGAGGGTTAAAGTTGCAGTCAAGGCACGCATGAGTTGATGCGAGGCCCATTAAACCGGGTTTTGTGTTGATGAATCCAAGCTGGACGCAGAGAATTGGTAACGCTCCAGCCAGTCAAGAGTGGATGGTATCCGGAATCCACGAGCTGCCAGCTAACTTTTCATCATAGCCGCGCTTGTTGGCCTCATGAACGGTTTCGGGCAACCTCGGCCAAAGCTTGGCAACTCTGAGACTCGACTTTGCGATTCCTCGGCAAGAACCGCGCGGTGGCGGAAATATTAGGTGCTGGACAGGCTGGGGCAGGGGCCACAGAACCTGCGGACCAACACTTGGCTCGGCTGTGATACCTCACCGAGCCGGCAGAATCTTCCTGACGTACTCTCGCGCAAGCCTGAAGATAGCTCGCACGTTGTCTTCGAACCGCCTGTCCTTCCTCTTCCGCATCCATAGGAGCAGCAGAAGCAGGAGGGCGAGGTCGACGGTGATATGTTTCGTGACGGCCCAGAAAATCCACCCCACCCACGCGAAGACGCCCTTTTCCCTGCGAGATCTCCACTCGCGGCCCGTGGCGATCTGTTCTCGCAACGCCGCAATCTCCGCCGACAACCTGACGATGGCCCGCTCCATCCGCTTAGACCGCTTGTCGTGTCGCCGAGCGTACTCGCCGGGATCGTCCTCCGCTTGGTCGGCCAGCTCGGCCATTCGCCGCTCCGACTCATCCTCTTCGCTCATAGGACTGAGCACCTTCATTGGTCCCTCGCTCCCACTCGCCGGCGATTGGAACCGGCGGACCACGGGACTCGGGATGATCCCTCCGCCACTCTGTTCCGACGAAGACCCCGCCGCACTCGGACTGTTGCTTTTGACTTGATTCCACACAAACTCCAGCTCGGCCACCAATTCCAGGCCGTTGGGCGTGCTGGCGTATTTGTGCATGGTTTCGATCAGCGCTTCGACATAGCGGCGCTTCGCTTCGGTTCGAGCAATGCCCTTCTGTGAATTCCACGCGTCCCATTTGTCTTGTTCCCGGACTACTTCTTCGCTGCTGCTCCCTGTGCCGGTGGCCGAGGGCCGCTCCATGACGCCATCGACGTCGCCTTCCATAGCCTGTTTGTAGAGGCCATAGAGACGCATGCGGTCGGATGGCGGCGGCCGGGCGGCCCCGGTCTTCGGGATCTTTTTGACGGTGTTAAGGGCATGGACGAATACTCGGTCTATGTGACGCAGACAAATGGCGGGTGGTGTCAGCCTGATGTGCAGGAAGCCTTGCTCCATATGAAGTCCTTCAAGGAGGAGACTTGTACTCACCAATTGAATCTGACATTGTGCCTTAGACTCGGTTCCCGGACCGATACGGCTGCAAGCTCGAAAACGAGTGGTTGGAAAATGGTAGTTGTGTCCTGTCGTGGTTGTGTTTCGGTAATTTCGGTGCAGCTACGTGCTCGAGCTCCTGCATGTAGAGGGGCAATTGGATTCACTGTTCAGGGAGGCAACTCGTCGTCGGCTGGTATGGGATTGTCGTGATTAGGGGGTTCTGGAGCGAGCAAAACATGCCGAGATATTCCAAACTTTTAGAAACTAGAAAACTGGTCAATTGCCAGACAACAACACAACAACCACCTCCACTCTTATGGGTTCATCTCGGCCGAGGAACGGTTCGTCGCGTTTTCGTCTGCAGGTGATGTAACGATCACACCCCACAGGCTGAGGCCACCCGTTCCGCTGCCAAAACGGCTTTTGCCTCGGCAGCGCGACTTGATGGGGTCCACTTCCCCAATCTTCCGCTGGAACGCGAACCCGAGTCTGGGGCGAGGCCCGCTTTTAATTACAGCAAGAAGCGCGGACGAAGCGCGGTTTCGACACGTGAAAATGCGATGATATTGAATGGACTCCCCTCATACGTGGGAACAAGACGATTCTCAAAACAAGAGGTTGAAATACTTTTCGATGTAATCGAGAAATAAACACATGAAGAGGGATTTATGGCACAATATCCACAAGCTCGGGACACAAATAGACTTATACATGGCTAAATTCCTGGTGGCTCTCGCAGTTCCCGAGGTCCAATTCATTCACGAAGCCAAGTGTAGCGCATGAATTGCAGGAAATTAACACATTATGGCGTGGTTTTGAAGTGACACCACGGAAGTTCTGACGATCATGAAGGTTTCTAGAAGTTAGCAGAACGTTGGGCATTGATATACCAGTCCCAACTTACCTAACAACACTAACCGTCCCCAAATGGTTGAGTTACCTATCCATCTGCTATTTGAGTATGGCAGTATCTTAGCCGAAGGAAGTCCAACCAAAAGAACCCACATCTTCCCTGTAAAAGCCCAGCTTTTCCTTATATGGAAACCAAACGGTCATATCTCAATCGAAGATATGCCTCCAAGAGGTGTCTTTAGTGGTGCTGATATTTACAAAACTTAAAACTATACTTCTATCTGGCATGTTGGCAACAGTTTCATAGTTCGAGGAAGTGATAAGCATTCCATTGGGATGCTGGGTGTGCACCATGGGCGTTAGAGGCAAGCCGGCTTGATGTCGTCATTAAATAAATACAATTCCCTGCGTATAAGTACATACCTCCTTGGTGCTGGTTCTATGACGCCTTTTCAGCTTGCGCCGCCCTAGCAGCCACGAGGGCCTTCCTTTTTTCACTAAACTTCTTCATCAACTTCGCATTCTCCATCGCCTTGACCGCAGCCTTCTGGCCCGCCTCCTTTTTCCCAAGCGCACCGCCATACCCTAGTTGCAAGGACGTCTCCCCCCAGCCCGTCAAGAAACACCCCACAAAGAACAACTCCTGGTTCGTGTCTCTGTCCTTCTTCCCCCCAGATGGCAAGTCCTTATACTCGATCCTCACGCCAGGACCCCCGATCATCTGCTCCAGCTGCGTCTTCGGATTAAGATCCCGATCCTTCACCCGCGACCCGCTCTCCTCTTCACGAATCTGCCTCTCCAGCACGGGGCCCCACAGCATCTTCAACCACTCAGCGGCGCGGCGCATCCCATTCTCCGGGTCCGACCGCACAATGGCACCGACATAAGCCTCAAAAATATCGCCCAGCGCTTTGGCGCGCTGCTTCTCGCTCGCCTTGGTGCCGTTGGGGCGGCCCCCGAGGCCGAACTCGGCGGGGAAGTTGGCGCGCTTGTCCAGGCCGTAGTGCACCGCGAACTGGCCCAGGGTACTATTCCGCACCAGCATCTCGCGGTAGTGCGACGAGCGGCCCGGGTCTAGCGTGGGGAAGGTTTGCGAGATGAGCTCCGACGCGATCAGCTCCAGGTACACGTCGCCGATCCACTCCAGCTGCTCGTAGCTCGGGTCCGACAGGTTCTTGCGCATCCCCGAGTGCGTGAGCGCTGCCGTTTCGAGCGCGCTGTCGAGGACCGGTGGCAGGGGCGGGTGGGCTTTGACGATGGCGGAGGAGGTCCATTTTGTGAAGATGGTCCAGGGGGGGATTTGGGGTGATGGGGTGACGGCGGCGGAGGGTTTGATGCGTTTTGAGACGTGTTCGGGGGTAGTCGTTGGTATTATTGTGGGCGCCAACGGGGTTGCCGACTCGCTGTGGGTTCGCTTTGGCATATTGAGGGGTGGGGTGGGCGGTTGGTGGCGAGTGAAGCTAGAAGATGAGAATGAAGAAATCAAGATCAAGCGTAGATGGATGATCCACCTTCTTGGCAATGTTCTGCAGCATCAGAGAACTAACTATTTGAGGTTCACCATCAGATCAACCATATGAAATGTGCACCTTATGAGACGGACCAGACTTACGATATTTTGGGAAATAGTAGATGATGTGTGGCTACCTAGTAAATTGAAAACCAGTCTGTACAGGTTATGTCATCCTGGTTTGTGATTCTCATTCGTTGATTCATCAAAATGAGAGATTGGCTTTGGCTCTTGGAGTTTGTTGCCAAGTCCTGTTACAGTCACTAGCGAAACCGGCTTCCGCTTTGCTTTCACACATCTTTCTGGCGCACGGACCGTTTATGCATCTAACCAACCACACCGTGTGCCGCCGCAAGCGCCATCGCCGTCGTTGAGCTGACCGCCAAGGTCGGCTCTCTCTGTCTCAAGTACTCGTCCGCCGTTAAAAGCGCCAGGTCCGACATCAAGCGCCTGCGAAAACATACCGATACCTTAAAGACAACCGCTGAAGGCGTACAAGAGCTCCTCTAGGGTCCATATGGAGCTCGGCTCGAGACCTCGCAAAAGCTGCGCGAAGCCCTTAGCAATACCTGCTCGTAGCTTGGTGATGTCGCTACGAAGCTGGAAGAGAAGTTGCGTAAGGGCCATAGGGCAAAAATGATGAGGCGTGTAGGGCTGCGAGCCTTCGGGTGGCCGTTCGAGAGCAAGGACATGGACAAGATTATTACAAACCTTTAGCGAGACCAAGACTCCTTTTCTGCCGCCCTTCAGATTGATCAAACGTATGCGCAAACCTCATACCTTGGTTAATACATAGCTAACAGTAATTTCCAGCACCGAAATCCTCGATATCCACTCTAAGATCGACCTAACAGCGCTCCCGGTCGCAAGCGGCGCGGCCTCCGACTCGCACGCAGAGGAGCACAACGCACGTTGCCACCCCGACACCCGGACCAAGCTCCTTGGCCAGATCCGGGAGTGGGCAAACGCTCCTCAAGCCGAGAACATATTCTAGCTGAACGGCATGGCAGGAACGGGAAAATCCACCATCTCCCGGACCGTGGCCACCTCGTTCGCGAAAGACGGCCTACTTGGCGCGAGCTTTTTCTTCAAACGGGGAGAGGGCGACCGTGGCAACGCTGGCTTGGCTTTTCCCTACCATTGCTCGTCAGCTTGTGCAAAAAATCCCTGCCCTGGTGCCTTCCGTCAGAGAGGCTATCGATGCCGACCCGGACATTCCCAAGAGAGCACTGAGGGACCAGTTCGAAAAGCTCATCCTCCATCCGCTTGGCCGCATTCAGCGCACCACGGCAATCGTGGTCATTATTGACGCTCTCGACGAATGTGATGGAGACAAGGACGTCAAGACTATCATCTCGCTGCTCGCACAAGCAAGCGTCGTACGCTCCGTGCGTTTGAGGATTTTTCATCACCAGTAGGCCTGAGCTGCCTATTCGCCTCGGTTTTAAGGATGTCCAGGGAAAATACCAAGGCCTAGCTCTACACCAGTGTGACGAACCTACTTCAGGACCCTGTCCTGTTAGGGTTCAGCTTCGGTTGAAGGTAATCTCTCAAGAGTGCTTAGGTTCGGTGCAGCCAAAAGGTGCACAACAGACTTGTCTCAACAGTAGGCTTCCGAGCTTGTAGCGAACTGTAGTTGTGATTGCTAACTGGAGAACTCCCAGAGCTCTCCAGAGCGAGTGGCTATATACTGCTATCTGAGTTGTTGATCCCAGTGCTCCCTGTGCTCCCGGGGAGCATTGGGAGTGTGGACGCTCCCCGTGCTCCCAGGCCCTGAAGGGAGCGCCGGGAGCACTCCCTTCTGGCGTTATGATTGGTCCTATGTTTCCGTGAATGATTGGAGGGGACGTCCCGCGTCCTGCAAGCCAAGACCGTACGGGTCCTAATGCGTGACAACCAGATACCAGAGCAAGTTGTGGAACAGGACATATCCACATTTTTGGCGTCTGAACTCACACGGATCAAGGATGACTACAACGGACAAGTGCCACTAGGTTGGCCGGGCGAAGATGACATTCGAACTCTCGCTCAGATGGCTGTCCCACTGTTCATTTTTGCCGCAACCGTCTGTCGCTTTGTGGACGATCAGGGAAGGTCGAACCCTGCCAAACGACTAAAGAAACTTTCTTTAAGAAAGTCTTAGAATACCAAACGGCGACTCGCAATTCCACGCTCGACAAACTCGACGCCACATATCTCCCCGTTCTCGACTAGCTCACCTCTGGACGCACCGATTAGGACAAGGCCGAAGTGCTAGCCGAGTTCCGAAATGTCGTTGGCTCTATTGTACTCCTTGCTCAGCCGCTCTCAGTACGGTCACTAGCACGACTTTTAAATGCCGAATGCGAAGACGTCCGCGCGCTGCTCAACTCTCTCCACTCCGTCCTTGATATCCCCTCAGTGGACGATGCCCCAGTCAGGCTCTTTCACCTATCCTTCCGCGACTTCCTGGTTGACCCGGCCAAGCGTACCAAGAATGAGTTTTGGATCGACGAGGCAGAATATCACAAGACGCTTACGGAAAGATGCATCCAACTGATGGACCAATGCCTGGGACAAGATATCTGCTGTTTAAAGGTGCCGGGAATGCTGCGGTCAGAGCTCGACCAGCAGACTATCAACGCCCACCTGCCGCCTGAAGTTCAATACGCCTGTCAGTACTGGGTCCACCACCTAAAGGAAAGCGAACATAATATAGAGGACGACGGCCCAGTCCACGCCTTTCTGACAAACCATCTCCTTCACTGGCTTGAGGTTTTGGCTCTCCTGGGAAGGCTCTCTGATGGGGTATTGTTGATAAGAACGCTTCTGCACGTTGCCCAGGTCAGTTAATAATACCATTATAATGCTGTATAGTAACTAATTATTGCTAGCTACAGCCGGATACAGCTCCTAACTTTGTTGACTTCTTGAACGATGCAGAAAAAATTATTCGCAGTCATGGAGCGATTATGGAACGGGCTCCATTACAGATATATGGTTCTGCACTTGTCTTCAGTCCAACCTTTAGTGGGGTCAGAAAGCAGCAATGGAAGAAGAGGCTATCGTTTATCAAATCGGTCGCAGGTATTAATGACCACTGGGGTACGCTCCAACAGACGCTTGAGGGGCATAGCGATTCGGCTAGGGCGGTAGCGTTCTCACCGGATGGCAAAACGCTTGCGTCAGGTTCGGACAAGACCATCCGGCTCTGGGATGCGGTCACGGGCACGCTCCAACAGACGCTCGAGGGGCATAGCGATTGGGTCAGGGCGGTAGCGTTCTCGTTAGTTGGGAACTCAGGCTTAGACGCCTCTAAAAACCAGGACTAGGAGGCGATATTCTCTTTATCGATGGCGAATGGATCACCAGGGGTGGAAAGAATCTTCTATGGCTTCCTCCCAATTACCGGGCAACGTGCACATCAGTGTTCGACCATACATTGGTCCTAGGGCATGCTTCTGGGCAAGTGACATTCTTCCAAATTGTTTCCGTTTAGTAATGAGCATTATATATTTTTGATATCTTTGTTCAAGTGAAGGGTCTGGGAGAAACGTTTCCTTTATGCTACTTAGTTTTCGCTACTTACGCAAATGTTGACAAGTACGTCTTTGCCACTCACTAGCACCTCAGACGATTTGAGGTGGCATGCAAGGGCCGTACACCTACCGAGCCCCCGCAGTGAACACCTATGCCTCACTTACATCCGGCAGTCTTCAGCTCTTTCGGCCTTCCAACCCCGTTGGCTGGCGCTTTACTTGTCCCAAAGCATCGAAGGCTGGTTCGAATCGTGCGGATGGAGCGCATGCCGCAGCCAACTACGCTGGCAATCTGAAACTGGTCAGCGAATTGTTCAGGATCATGTCTCGGATCCGATGACGTTGAGAGAGCGGAAAATTGGCGCCATGCTGCGGAATACTTTACTGCAATCGCAAAAAGTTCAGTGCTGCTTGTATGGCTGTGAAAAACCTGCGAAGTGCCGTAAAGGCCCTCACCTCGACAGAATGCGTCAACAGGGTCACATGACCCATGTGTGGAGTTTCAAAATTAGCACGATGGCGCGGCTAAATTGGCCAATGCTCTGGAGATGGAAAACAACGGCCCCTGCGGCGATGCTAGGATCTTGTGTGCCCCACCTTAGAGGGCCACTGACGAACCCTGATACGGAGACCGTACCCGCATCGTCTGGACTGCGGCCGACAGCAGACAGCTAGATGGGCGGGCCGACAGTTGAGAAGATGCAGCCGGAACTATCGCCATCCAAGATACTTGGTCAAGGAATCACCCGCGCCCTCTCTTATCTATTAACACGTTGGTGGAAACTGCAATGGAGTCGGATTCGCATTAAAATTTGTCGGCAGTCATCGTAATGACCGTCGTTTCTTGCCACAGCCACTTTTTGCTGACAGTCCAGATTGATTACAGTAGAGACCGAATTCAGTGTCCAGATATTCAATGTTGAAAGATTGTCCGCACGGACAGTGCCAGGGGAGCTGAGGTCCACACGGTGCGCCGGCAACCAACTTTGTTGGGCGACCAGCGCGCTGCGAAAATGGCCGCAGCTGAGACATCGCGGCACAATATCCACTAGCCATCTTCGGCGCCAACAAACAGGAAACGCATGACCGACCTGGGCGCTTAGGGATAACGAAGAATGTGATTATATACAGAGCGTTGGCTAAAAGAGGACAACCCGAGAGTCATATAAGTAGTTTTGCGGAGCCATATATATGCGGCGGTGATCTGACGCTGTGTGGTCGTCGGTGTCTGAGTCGTTAGCTACGCTACGCCACACTGGCTGTGGCTGGAGGGCAGCTGAGACTGAAGAAGTTCAGCCGCAAAACCACCCTGACAGCGAAACATCATACCAACAGCTGACTGTTCTACAGTACTGTAACTGTATATAGACAATCAATCGACTCGATCGCCAACGATGGCACAAATGTCTGCGTCTTTCGGGTCCAACCACCATGGTCTCCAGGTGGGGTACAATTATGGGTCGATCGAGTTCCCCCCGCCGGGTAAGATTACCGTGGCACCGTGCAGAGCCGATGGGATGCCCCACTAATGTTCAGATCTCAGAAAGACGGGAAACGCCGCCGATTCCCTTCGCGACCATCCCCTTCTCCCGCGACCCCGATTTCGTCAACCGTGGAGACATTCTCGATCAAATCGACGAGCGCTGTTCCGAGCTGGCCGGCCGTGTGGCCCTCGTGGGCCTGGGCGGTGTCGGCAAATCGCAGTTGGCCATTGAATATGCGCACCGGATCGCCGCGGGGCATCTTGACAGATGGGTATTTTGGGTCCACGCCGGCACGCAGGCGCGTGTCGAAGAGGGTTTCAGAAAGATTGCCGACGACGTCAAGCTAGCAGGCCGAAACCAGCCCAGGGCCGACATCCCACAGCTTGTCTACGACTGGCTGTCCAACGAGCGGAACGGCAGATGGATCATAATCCTTGACAGCGCCGACGACCGCAATGTATTCTACAGTAGCGACAACGTATGCAACAGGAAACCATTTGCAGACTTCCTACCACAGAGTCGAAACGGGTCGATCATCATCACAACACGCAATAAGGACCTGGCTTCCAGGCTGACCGGACGCCGCCAAAACATCATCGAGGTCGGACCGATGGTGCAGATGGACGCCCTCACGCTCCTGGAGAGGAAGCTGGGATCAATCCTGAATACCGATGCGGCAGCCAAGCTTGTACGCGCGCTCGACTTTATTCCGCTAGCCATCAGCCAGGCTGCCGCCTACATACAGGCAAGGGCACCGCGAAGCTCTCTCGAGAAGTACCTTTCTGAGTGCCAGGAGTCTGAGCGCAAAAGGAGCAGGCTTTTAGAGCATGATGCTGGAGACCTACGTCGGGATGGAGGCGCGTCGAACGCGATTCTCACGACATGGCAGATATCTTTTGACCATATTCGGTCCGAGCGGCCTTCTGCGGCGGATCTCCTTTCGCTTATGAGCTTCTTTGATCGACAAGGCATTCCGGAGTCGCTCCTCAAGTCCTCTAAGCAGACCAAAACCGCAACTCGAGCAAGTGGTTCCGAAGATGCAGAAGACTCAGGATCCGACAGCAGCGATGACGAGATGGACGGTCGGTTCGAAGACGATGTGGCAATATTACGGGACTACGATCTTATCGTCGTGAATGAGGCGGGGGACCAGTTTGAGATGCATGGGCTCGTGCAGCTGTCGATGAGGAAGTGGCTGGAAACGTTTCGGCAGCAGGAGACGTTCAAGCAGCAGTTCATCGAGCAAATGGCAGCGTCATTCCCGACAGGGGAGTACGAGAACTGGGTGAAGTGCTGGAGTCTCTTCGCGCACGTTCAAGTGGCCCTTGGTTACCAACCCAGCGAAGAGACAGTCGAAATATGGGCGACACTTTTGCATAACGGGGGATGGTATGCATGGTCGCAAGGGAGATATGAAGTTGCAGAGCAGATGCTAGGCAAGGCGAGAAATGTTCGCAAGAAAAAGTTGGGTGCAGAGAATATGGCGACTCTTGCAAGTATGTCACTATTTGCTCTGGTCCAAATGGACCGCGGCCAGTGGGAGGAGGCCGAGAAGCTGTTTGTGCAGGTGATGGAGACTCGCAAGACCAAGCTCGGGGCCGACCACCCTTCCACGCTGACGAGCATGGCCAACCTGGCATCGACATTTTGGAACCAGGGCCGGTGGGAGGAGGCCGAGAAGCTGGACGTGCAGGTGATGGAGACGAGCAAGACCAAGCTCGGGGCCGACCACCCTTCCACGCTGACGAGCATGGCCAACCTGGCATCGACATACAGGAACCAGGGCCGGTGGGAGGAGGCCGAGAAGCTGGACGTGCAGGTGATGGAGACTCGCAAGACCAAGCTAGATACCGGTTTTCCTTTTTCTTTTTTTTTAAAAGGTATTCTGTGACGAACCTGTCTCTGGACCCGTCCTGTTAGGGTTCAGCTTCGGTTGAAGGTATTCTCTCAAGGGTGCTTAGGTTCGGTGCAGCCAAAAGGTGCACAACAAAGACTTGGCTCAACAGTAGGCTCTCGAGCTTGTAGCGAACTGTAGTTGTGATTGCTAACTGGAGAACACCCAGAGCTCTCCAGAACGAGTGACTATATACTATCTCGGCCTCTAGGTACCTTAGTACCTATGCTCCTAGATCGTCTTATCTATCTACCGATCCTGTTCTGACTGGTTACTCTGGGATGGTGAATTCCTCTTCACGATCCGTCCCTGATTGGCCGATGCCGCTCCCAGCGCGGTCCCGCTTGGTTATGCGACCATAACCGTGACATATTGTCACCGACCCTGCAAGTGCACAATACTATATCTATCGGGTTGTCCGCTTCACCTAAGGTTATGTATGTATATAACCATATTTTTATGATTCGTATACAACTTCGCACGTCCAACGGCGCCTAAAACGGCTAGTTAATGCATTTTGTGCTTGCGACATTTCAGCTGCAGCCAGCTTTGAAGCTCACTGGTCACTCTACACTGTGGGCTGCCACGCACTGTGAGTCACAATCACTTCCAAAACTGGCCTGACTGACAATCTTTGAACGTTGAAAATCTAAACACTGATTTCGGTCTCTACTGTGCCATGTTGGCTAACAGTTCCCGGTTGGCTTACAATCATCGTAACACAGCGTGTACACGAGCGTGTGCGAGGGCACACGGTGTGGATGGTTAGATGCATAAATGGTCCGTGCGACAGAAATGTCACGGGCACAGCCCGTTCCTTGTAGGGTTAGGGTTGCACGGCTGAACCCCGAGGTGGGCTGTACGTAGCTCTGCGCTGGTCTGTGCGCAGCCACAGGGTTTTCCCTGAGTGCGCCTCGCCTCCCACATTCGGTTCCTCGTGCAACCACGCAATATACCAGCTTGCCCCTACCACGGTGATCCTGACCGTGATAAGAAAGATGTGAAAGAGAAAAGCGGAAGCCGATTTCGCTAGCGACTGTACCCCCACAATATGTATTGGTACCGAGATTGCATAATAGTTGCCCTTTCGGGTTAGACCCGCCGGGCGGAATAAATTGTGTGTGTGTGTGTGTGTGTGTGTGTGTACCCCCACAATGTATTAGTAGATTGCATGATAGCTGCCCTTTCGGGTTAGGTCCGCCGGGCGGAATAAATTGTGTGTGTGTGTGTGTACCCCCACACAACTTCAAGGGTTCGCGGCAGCCCCACTATAAGAACGACAATGATTGGATGTTACGAAAACTGCCCAAGATCTTCGCAACGTCAAGTCAACTCTCGTCTGTTTAAGAGCCGCATTCGAATCAACCCGCCCATTCTATGTAGCGGCAAAATGTCGGTTCCTCGCGCGCGGTTGCTCGCCTTGATGAAGGTATGCGCAAAATCCCGAGTTTACCAAATAGGCAGGATGCTGACCGGATCAGGCTCAATGCCAGCTCTTCTCGACCACATACAACCCCGAGGGCATTCGTACCGGCAACAAGATCCTGCGGCAGCGACTAAGAGGTCCCGCGCTAGCCTCCTACTACCCCCGCAAGGTCATGGCGTTCCGCGACTTCCAGGATGAGTTTAGGCCGCTCGAGCTTGAGGTTGAGAACGACGACGAGCTCGACCGCCTCGAACATGTCGCAGCGTACATCATCCCGTCCCATTACACATCAGTGTGCTATTCTAACTGGCCACAGTCTCAAAGCTCGCGGGAAGGGGTCACCGAAGAAGGGGAAGGATCGGGGTATGTTTCAGCTCGTCAAGTCCATCCCGTTGCTCGAGTTTGGCTAACAGTGACCAGACAAGAAGAAGAAATAAGCAATGTGGCAAATGAACTGCACCGACGATACGAGATGTACTACTATTGTATAGAGGAGGGCAGCAATATACCCGAATTGACCAACACAAACTGTCCTTTTGTTGAACCTAGGGGCTCGCGAGCACCTCGTGGCCGGCAGAGTTATTCGTGGCAACCCCGGTTGCAGAGCTCCTACAAGCTTTTTGCATTATTGCAGGGCCGTTGGAGAAACCACCGTTGCATGGCTTCAATTGGGCACTTCTGGAGGCGGCTAAGAGAAAGGGTGTAGATGGCCTCCGTCTGGAATCCTGCTCGGCAAATACTAACACGCAATGCGTGTCAGTATCAGTTCCAAACATCACTCTCCCATCTCTCTCTCTCTCTTTTATTTTCACAGTTCGCAGTGGGGCTTTCTCTTGAGGAAATCGGGGGCTATGTTCTCCTGCTAACACGAATGACCTCATACAATCAGACCAAGCATCATCCTCTGAATCAGGCGATAGTGAAGTCTTTATCAGATTAGATCATCAAGGCTCTTCCACTATACAAAACACAGTAGACATGCTTTCACAAGGTTATTTACGAGATTGTGAAGCGAGGAAGCAATGGATGAATTGGGTTGGTTTATTACTGTTCTTGAGAAAGACTCTCGATATCTTGACTGACACAAACATGTTCTTCAGACTGACCGGCTGCATTGAGTGTTTCACAGCAACCACAAGCAAACAAACACAGGTGTGTACTCAGTGGCGCCCGAGGCAAGGCCGTGGGTTCACATTGCAGAGTATACCAGTGCATGTGGCAAGGTTGGTCAGGGGACCTCCTTCCCTGCAAGTCTGGGTTCACTCACCATCGTACCATGGAGCGCCATCATGGTGAATATCCCAAATGGGAAACAGCAACCTGCTGGGCATCGGTGTGCGGCCCCACTTCCGGCCCCACTTCCGGCCCGGTATGGCCTAGGGCAGCTCCGAGTCGGACTTCACCCGGCCGGCACCTTCCTTCATGGGCCCCGATCATGGCCCAATTAGGCAGCTTTGGACGGCTTGGTGCCGTAAAGAATTTGGATTTGGGTAAGTGTTGTCTTGTGACCTCTCAGTCACCCAAATTGCAGAACTGCCCGAGGAGAGCAAGAAGCTCATCCTTCTTGATTTGGACCGGCTCTCTTCTTCCTTTTCGGGTTATCTGTGCCAAAAAGCTTTCATCTGCCTTCCTCGACCTCTTATCTATTCATTTGTCTGCCATTTTCTTCAACTCATTTCCAATACGACGCACTGTTGAGATCAGCTTCCTTTCAGGCGAGTGTTTCCAGCCAAGGTAAGCAAATCAGGAGACCAGGAGTTTGGGTTGTTCCCTCAGGTTTTGGACCCGACTGGCCCCGTGGTGTTCCGGCTCCGTCACCGAGGTTCTTGATAGCGCCTTCCTTCTCTTACCACCCTTTCCGTCTCAACTCTTGATTGGGGATTCTTTCTGCATAGTCCTATGCTCCCCGCTTCTCTCAGCCATCTTCCCATCAACTTCTTTTACTTCAACTTCTTCACTCTAAACTCCAAATCTACTTCTTTTGAACATCTTGATCATTTTCCCCACCTTTGTCAAGTCTACTGCAGAAACGGCCCCGAATAATCGCGTTTTAACTGGGCGCAGAGAACACCCCAAGCGACACATCATGTCTGCTGGTACAGCCATCATCGGCGCGCCATCGGCAGGTCGGTCCAATGACTGCCTCTCGGCCGCCCCTCAAAGCCCCGTGCAAGATGAGCAGGATGAGAACTCGAACACGTTTGAGGATCTCGTGGGCACCGAATCTAAAGTAGGTTGAAGCCACCCCCTTGGCTGAGTCCGATGAAGAAGTCAACTTCTCACGGTGCACACACTCTCCTTCCTTCCTTTCGCCCTTTTTGGCATCTCATTCTCATCTTCGGTGTTTCGCCGCAACCATTTATTGCATTGCCCCATTCTCTTCGTTTCCCAACTCCAAATTTTCCTTCCACCGTATCGCTGCATCGGACCTTTTCGAGAAACCTGTCTGACTCGAATGCTCCCTCCAGGAAGCCGCCGCGGCCGGCCCCCTCAAGAAATCTGTAAGCACTCTGGCGACCTCCAAGATGGCAAATCAGAATTACTCCAAGGTACGTAGCGCCCCACCTCCTCAACGCAGCGATAGGACTGATCGTGATAGAAGTTGAAGATCAAGCACGAGTCGTTGTCACCGACCGATTCGTATCCGATGGACAAACTCTACGCAAAACTTTCTGAGCAGCATTTGATTATGCAACAGCAGGCTGAGGCCCCAAGGACTGCCGATGACGGGACCGCGTATACTCGCGGTTTTGACCACCACCAGTCGTGCAGCTCGATGCCCCTCACTCCAGCCATCGAGGTCTTTTCTGCGCCCACCGCGTCGGGAACCGGATCTGCGAGCGCCACCCCGATCGAGGGCCAGGAGACGGCTGAAGAACTCTTGCGGCTCAAACTCGAGCTCGCCCAGGCTCAAAGCAAGATTTCGCGCCTGGACCAAGAGCTCGCACAGAACCGCGTTCAACCGGAGAGTGAGTGTGTAACCCCAGCACTCATTTCTGACCACGACTACGGTATGGTGTCCTCCGGCTCGCCACCCACTCGGATTGGCGCTGGTGCCCTGGCGCTCAATGGACCGGGTAAGATGCCACCGTTTTCTCGTGAGAACAGCTGGATGGCCCAGGACGACACTCCCTCGGGGATTGGCGACCCGCTACCAACCACAGGTTTGAACCGCCCTCGGGGAATCTGGAACAATAACACCAAGCCCGCGTTCGGCGGCTCCTATCCCCAAGGCCAGATGGGGGTCGATGGACCTCAGCAGATGCCGTGGCCCAACAACCGTGCCGCCAGCTATGAACCAGCTTTTCCGCCACCTGGCATAGACATGTACCGACAAGACCGAATGGCTCCTGAGCAGGATGGGATGAGACCGGCGGGGCGCCGCGGCAACCGGTATGAGAATCGATTTGGGTCGTCCAACAATTTCGGTAGCGGTTTCAACAACTACAACATGGGCCCTGCTCCCTACGAGATGACCCAAGGGTATTCTGCCGGCCCACAGGCCATGATGAACGGTGGTATGGGAATGGGGCCGTTCTCGCCTTACCAGCAGCAACCGGTTGGGACTACGCTCTCTCCTCATGCCACCGAGTTCACGTCTATCGGCTCGTCGTGGAAAGGCGAGGTAAGTGCATTGATGGATCAATCTCGTGCCAATAAATTATGGCTAACTTGGCTCGCCAGACTTTGACTGCGGACGGTCAAACCTATGTGTCGCCTACCACCGAGCCCCTCAACTACCGTCGTCTGCTTGACCGCAATGTCTCTTGCGACTGGAAGTACATCGTTGACAAAATCGTCTGCAACAATGACCAGCAGGCTTCCATTTTCCTGCAGCAGAAGCTCAAGGTTGGGACTCCCGAGCAGAAGTATGACATTGTTGAGGCCATCGTTGCCCAGGCCTACCCTCTGATGGTCAATCGTTTTGGCAATTTTCTGGTCCAGCGCTGCTTCGAGCATGGCACTGCTGAGCAGGTCATCAAGATTGCCCAGGCCATTCGTGGAAACACGCTCAATTTATCGATGGATCCTTTTGGCTGCCATGTGGTGCAGAAAGCATTCGATTCTGTCCCGGAAGATTACAAGGCGATCATGGTCCACGAGCTGCTGCGACGGATCCCCGAAACGGTTATTCACCGCTACGCTTGTCATGTCTGGCAGAAATTGTTTGAGCTGCGTTGGACCGAGTCGCCGCCGCAGATTATGAAGTATGTCAATGAGGCCCTGCGTGGCATGTGGCACGAGGTTGCGTTGGGTGAGACGGGCAGTCTGGTTGTACAGAACATATTTGAGAACTGTCTGGAAGAGGACAAGGTAAGTTGACGACTGGTACCAGATTGTGTTCATGGTTACTGACGTTCCCGTAGCGTCCCTGCATTGAAGAGGTCCTGGCCAACATTAATATTGTGGCCCACGGACAGTTTGGCAACTGGTGCATTCAGCACGTCTGCGAACACGGCGCCCCGGCGGATCGCAGCCGGGCGATCGACCATGTTATCCGTTATGCTGCCGAGTACAGCATGGACCAGTTTGCCTCCAAGGTCGTTGAGAAGTGTTTGAAAATTGGCGGCCCCGATTTCCTAGGCCGCTACCTGGACCGCGTCTGCGAGGGCCGCATCGACCGTCCCCGGATCCCGCTCATTGACATTGCCAGCGACCAGTACGGCAACTACCTGATTCAGTACATCCTGACCCATGCGGCTCCCCAGCACCGCGAGATTGTCGCCGCCCATATCCGTAAGCACATGGTCTCTCTCCGTGGCTCCAAGTTTGGCTCCCGGGTCGGCATGCTCTGCACAAACCACGCGGTTGCCACTCGCCCAGGCCCTGCCGTCGGCCCAATGCCGGGACGGATGGCTAGCAGCTCTCGCTACGGCAACAACTATCGCTAAACCGGCGCAATTCTTGTCGGCTCGGGATGGGAATTCTTTCCGCTCTTCTCTCACGGCCTGGCTGCTGCCGGGCTTACTCCTCTTTTTGGACCACTACAATGAATTTCGCAATCGTTTCTTAAACGGGAGTTCTCCAACACCATATGAGACTCTGTTTTACGAGCATCTTCGTCAGCACCTAATTTTTCCAAATCGCCCGACATCCTACGCTCGGGAGGCTACTGCCCATTCGAGTGCCTTGGACACATCATGGTTATGGATTTTGCAATCTCAAACGGTTGCAGAACCCGTTTCGGAGGAAGGCTGAATCTGTCATGTCAAGATCTAAGGGGGACAGTCACTAACACCACCTCTATGAGACGGGGCCGCTCTAGCATCCGTTTCAAACCCTATATAGCTCCGAGAAATCATTTTTTTCTCTTTCTTTTCGGCAGACATCACCAGTGGAGGAAACGTGAGGGCCGGTAATGGTATCGGGATGTCACCACACGCTTTGCTTGTTGTTCTTTTTTTTTTGTGCTATTAGGAGGAGACGGAGTATCATGGTTCGCTGAAGATGCATGGCCCGCTATGGATTACCTGGCCTTGTCCATGTAGTCGGATAGTTTCTCGCTCATAGTCTCTCGTTTAACGACCGATGATTATTATCTAATTTCCTGCCTCGCGTGAGGATGAAACAGCATGTGAATGCCGGCGAACCATCGGAAAGAGCGGCTGCCACAATCGTACCGAAATGTGTAAATAACTACACCAAACGCCGGTTCTTTGCTGTTACAGGATCATGAGCTGCAGCTACACTGCATCGCCCTCTCGGCTTTGGGCACATCGCCTGTCCACCGCACCTCCTCTTCCCTGTCGCCCTCATACACCACGCCATCAAACTCCCTCCCGGCCCAGCTATCCTCGAACGGATGCAGCGCCATATGCATAACCCTCTTCAACACATCCCTCTCCCCACCCTTCTCCACCCGCCGAATCACTTCGTCCAAGATCCAGCCGCGCGGCACAAAGTTGGGATTCACACTCTTCATCGCCGCCATCCGCTCGGCATCAGCCCTGTCCGACACAGCCCCGCTTCCGCTCCCGCTCCCGCTCCGGTTTCCATCCACACCATCACCATCACCATCACCCGCACCCGCACCCGCACCCGCACCCGCACCCGACCCAACCGGGGTACTCGACCCCCAATCCTCCAGCGTGCCCCAATCCTGCACAACCCGCTCGCGCCACACCCCCAACCACTCCGCCAGGCGCTGCCGGCCCGCCTCCGCGCCGCCGCCGCTGTCGCGGTCAAAGAAGCGCGCGGCGTGCTCGAGCCGCGAGGCGGGCGTGCCGAGCGCTGAGACGGGCAGGCTGGAGAGGCGTCGGAAAAATAAGGAGAAATCGAGCTCGAGGGCCTCGAGCGTGTCGAGGAGCGGGCTGAAGAGAGTGTCGAAATCGGTGGGGTGCTGGGTTTGCAGGCCGAGGCGGAGTGTGAAGAGGCGTTTGTACTCGGCGAGGAAGACGGCTTTGTATTCGGCGCCGGCTTGGTTGATGAGTTTTTCGGCGAGGGCGATGAGCGGCGGGGCGGTGGTTTCGGTGGGCCCCGTGCTGATGACGGTTTCGGAGTCGACGGTGGCGCCCGTGCCGAGGAGCTCGCCGAGGCTTTCGCCGAGTCGGACGAGGTTCCACCAGATGATGGTCGGCTGGTTGCGGTAGCTGTAGCGGAGGAGGTAGTCGTCGTGGTTGGGCGTGTATTGGGGGTCGAAGGTGTCCATGAAGGCGAACGGGCCGTAGTCCATGGACAGGCCGAAGAGGGAGGTGTTGTCCGTGTTGAGCACCCCGTTCATGAAGCCGTACGCTTGCCACTTGGCGACGGTGAGCGCGTTGCGCCGTACGATCTCGCGGTAGAGTCGTGCGAAGCGGTTTTCTTCGGCTCCGGGTGGGCCTTGGATCGTGTCCCGGGGAATGCCGCGCTGCGGGGTGGAGGTTTCGGACGGGTTGTCCGGGTCGTCGAGCCGCCCGGGGAGGTTCTCCCACCCACCGAAAACGTCCTCCGCTACGTAGGTCGCGAGCCGCCGGATGAGGTCTCGGTCGCCGCGCGCGCGGAGGAGGTCGAAGGTGCCGAAGCGCAGCCAGCTCTCGGCGAAGCGGACCACGATGGCCCCCGGCTCGATGCGTTCCCGCCTGACTTTGCTGTGCGGCAGCAAGCTGATGGCTAGGGCTCTGGTTGTGGGAATTTTGAGAGCGTTCAGGGCCTCGCTGACGACGAACTCGCGAATGCTGCTGCGCAGGACGGCCTTGCCGTCGGCGAAGCGGCTGTAGGGGGTCATGCCGGCACCCTTGAGCTGGACTTCGTAGCGTACGCCCGAGTGGGGGTTTGTCGCCTCAAAGAGACTGATGGCTCGCCCGTCGCCAAGTTGGCCAGCCCAGTCGCCGAACTGGAACCCTCCATAGCATTGCGCCCAGGGGTAGCCGGGGCCCGAGAGGGTCTCAGAGTCCCAGCCCAGAATCCTGTTGCCGACCACCGTCTCCTTGAACTCCTCCGTCTCTGCTTCGGACTGCGCCAGCCCCAGGTCGCGCATGGCTGCTGGGGATACGGCGAGCAGCTCTGGCTCCTTTTGGGTCTCGGGGCGGACCCATGTGAACAGGGCATTGCGCACCTGGCGCGGGCCGAGATCCTCGCGCGGCGCCTTGTGGCTGTCGGCTGGGGTTGGGAAGAGCTGGTCTGCGGGGAGCGACGAGGTGAAATGCCATGACTTGGGGAGCGCGGCGAGTGTGACTCCTTCACTCTCTCTTTGAGTCGATGACGAGGAACTGTTGGGTGCAGCCATGGCGTGAGGGCTGTTGAATGTGAATGCGGAATATGATCGGCTCCAGGGGCCTCGAAATTGCTGGGCTACTGCTAGACAGCGAGCAGCGGGCTGGAAGCGCATGAGGCTGTCTTGATATATTCAAGATGCCAGTTGATAGTTAATGCCGAGGGTCCCGTCGCGGATTCCGTTCCGGGTTTGCTCGGCTTGCAGCGGGCAGATGCGATGACGGCGTGGAGTGTGTGGAAGGGCAGAAGAACTCTGAGCTAGAGATTTGGAAAACTGTGTCGCTATTGATGCGGTTTGTGATAATTACACCAAAAATCATACGAGGATGTGAGACGGTTTTGTGTATGTTCAAAGCCTAGCTTGACCACCAGTTGATTACCTGGTGAGTGGTTTTGTACATACATATCCCATCCACTGGACACAAAGGTCCGGGTGGCGTCCCGGGGCGATGGAACGGCGGGGAATCGGTATCCACGCTGCCAGGCCCCTGTATTCTACACCAATGTACATACCGCCCCGTCCCGTTTTGTGGCAACTTTTCGACCCCACAGCACCTGGAGTTTGATGAATGGTGAACTGATGAACTCCTGAATTTTCCTTACCTGGGTTGATGACGTCAGAGATTGTACTCATGGCACTTCATGCCGCCGGTGCGGGGCACTCGGTACAGGTACAGACGTTGATTGCGGGGTTCGAAGCACCAGCCCAGGTACCACAGCATTGGGGCGGCCTCGGCTTTCCGGACCAAGCTCGGTGCTAGTCTTTGTACCTGGGTAGATAGGATGAAATAGCACAACCCATCCATGAAGCGGACGTTGTCTTCCTCAGATGTTATTGCACGGTATTTCCCTCGCCGCGAGCAATATCAGTGAAAATGAATTCGGCCACATCCACCTTCCACGCCGATACTTCGGGAACTGCCCCTAAGCAGACCGAATATATACCCTTCCTGAAGCTAAACGACGGGAATGAGATCCCCATGGTAAGTACTCAGAACTTAAACCATCTGTAGTCTACGACACACCTTGTTTACACTCCCGGTCTAAGGTTGGCTACGGTCTCGGAACAGCCAGGTCCAAACGGGCAAACGGACAAGCTCGACGAAGACATCATCAACACGACCGTCACTGCCATCAAAAGCGGCTACTACCACCTAGACTGCGCCGAGTGTATGCCTACCTACCCCTTATCCCCCGACCCACCCCCCTCCTCCCACTTTGCAACCCCCATCCTAACCCAAACCCTCCCCCCAACATCCAGCCTACGGCAACGAAGCCGAGCTGGGCGCCGCCATCGCGCGCTCCGGCGTCGACCGATCCAAGCTCTTCATCACCACCAAAACCTCCTGCCGCCCCGGCGAGACGGTCGAAACCGCCTTCGCCCGGTCCCTCGCCAAGCTCGGCGTGGACTACGTGGACCTGTACCTGATCCACAGTCCCTTCTGGGCACAGACACCCGCCGACCTCCAACAGAAATGGACCGAGATGGAAGCCATCCGCGCCTCGGGCCGCGCCCGCTCCGTCGGCGTCTCCAACTACCTGCGCGAGCACCTCGAGGCCACCCTGCAGACGCCGGGCGCCGCCGCCCGCCCGCCCGCCGTCAACCAGATCGAGTACCACCCTTACCTGCAGCACGACCCGGACGGCCTGCTGGCCTACCACCGCGAGAAGGGGATTGCTGTCCAGGCGTACTCGCCCCTGACGGCTATCACCAAGGCCGCGCCGGGGCCTGTGGATCCTGTTTACGAGCGCCTGGCGGGGAAGTATGGGGTTACGCCTGGGGAGGTGGCGCTGAGGTGGTGCCTGGATCAGGGAATTGTGGCGATTACCACGAGCTCGAGCGAGGAGCGGCTGAAGGGGTGGATGCAAAGGTTGCCGCTTTTTAAGCTGACGCCGAGGGAGGTGGAGGAGATTGCGGAGAAGGGGAGGGAGAAGCATTTTAGAGGGTTCTGGGGAAAGGAGTTTGCTGAGGATGATCGCCGGTGAAGCGGCGATGGCTGGGGGTCGGGCGGGGAGCTAGCCTCAACACCACCACTGAGGCATATCAGCCTTCCCTTCCCCTTCGTCTTTCACATACGACCATACGCGGTAGAAAATTCGGGATCCCGTCCGCTCTCCCCTAGACAAGCTACCGACGGCTGGACTAGTAGTTGGGTCGGTGACGACCAGCGAATCCCCGGTGTTGTATGTTTTTGGTGTTTTGGTTTTTTTGTACTCCTAGCCGAGGCATTGCGAGAGATTTGGGATAGGCACCGACTATCTTTTTTGCGAATCATGGTCAAGGACTGAGTGAAATACAGGTTTTGCCTAGAGCTCACATGTATTTTCCCTAACCAAGGTCTGTAATCCTGTACACCACTTACAACTTAACGTCTGATTCAGTTTCGCTGTCCTCGGCCGCCGGCGGGTTACGGAACCTGGTTTCGCCCATTGGTTGGTTGGCCATCCAGCGGATCATGTGGTATGCATCGACGGTTGGTTCGTCGCTTCGGAAGTTGAGGAGGCGAGACTGTCGCAGCACGAGAGATCGACCGTCAAAGTGGAATTGTGTCACACGGCCGAATCTGTCATGCTGGAAAGAGAAGACGATGACCTACACGCCATTCGATTGGGGGTTAGCGGCTGAATCTCGTAGGCAAGAGACTTGATGGTAGGCAGTAGGGAGGGAATCGAAGGGCAGTGCCTACGGGCAGGGCGTGGTGGTGGCAGAAGTTACCGCGGCGGAATTGGAGCTTGAGCAAGGCAACGGCAGCCACAATCTCGCTACGCAGGACTTCCCCTTCCTGAGATTCGACCGAGTCCAGAACTGTGCCTCCAAGGTGTGGTATTTGGGTGGCATCATCTTCGATCAAACGCCATGCTTACTTGGAATGAGTAGGCTTGTGGAGGGTTCCCAACTCGGGCACCAGGGGGGGAGTGCCCTGGAAGGTTACCCGAGATGCGATACTGACTAGCGGGGAGTGGACATCGATCAGCATGAGATGATCTTTCTCGATCAATTTAGCCCGACAACTCACGGCCAAAACTCCCATTCTGAGCCCTCCCAAACGCCTAGATTGGGAGAAGTGTTCCATGGGTCTTCCTCGTAATATATGCCGGTGGCAGCAATAAACCAATCCAACCTGCGTTGTGCATCTGCCTCTGCATAGCATAGCGGGTGCCTCTCCTCCAGGTCCAAAGGACCCAGCAAGGGTTCACACACGTCGTTACCGAAGGATCCGCGCCGGCATCTTTTGGGCCAGACGTGATGGTAAAGTTCTTCTTCGTGGTCGGCAATGAAGTCTGTAGTCTTCTGCCGCGCCTGGTCAATCGTAAAACGAGGGCGAAAAAAGCGACGTCCAAAATCCACTGTCTGTTCCTCGATGTCGAGAGATTCTGCCCTTCGTATGTTGAGTGTCGCAAGCTGCTCATCCCCTAAGATGCAGACATCATCATCAAGCTCCTGGATTTTGTCAAGCACGCCATTGAGGTACTCGATGTACTTCTGCCTGAACTGCGTCGTCTTGCTGTCGACATCTATCGTGGCAAATTTCTGGTTTCGTGGGCGTCGCGGCAAAAGTATCAGGGGCTGTAGGTCTTGGTAACTCTCCAACTTAAGCGCGCCAGAACTCGCTGGACTTGTTGATGTTGCCACAGCAACCCTAAACAAACGACGTTGCCAACGGTCTGGAAAGCGGAGTGGTAAAAGTCACCATGGATTATGGGTTTTCCATTACTTCCAGCTACCATACTCGACTGCCGAGTAGCTAGGTAGGTATTGCTTTATATGTCTTGCGCGGCCTCGGTGCCGATTGCATATGAGTGGTTGGAGTTGCGCCTGATCAAATCGAGCGAGCGAGGCCAGAAACCTTGACGGCAGCACACATCATCTCGGTACAGGGGCAGAAGGCCGACCCCTCCTTGATCCAGAGACCCATTGAACTATCTTTCTGCGAATCATGCTTAGTTAACTGAAATATGGGTTTGTTAAAGTTCAGACATGTCTTCCTACCCAAGGTCCATAATCCTGTACGTCGCTCACAGCTCATCGTCTGATTCCGTCTCACTGTCCTCGGCCGGTGGCGGCGTAGCAGCCTTGGCCTTCCTGACCGGTCTCCTTGGGGGGTGTATAACGACTCCCTTCCCTTTCCCTGCCGCCTTGTTGGTTGCTGCTGCGCCGGGCCCAGCCGCCGGCTTTTGTTGCTGGCGAGGCTTGGGCGGCGGGGACTCTTCCTCGTCCGCTTCGCTCCCGGTTTCCGTTGCTTCGCCATCGGTAGTGTCACGGTCCTCAGACTCCGGGCTCTCCTTGACGGCCTGCCGTGGTGATGGCTCCTCGGAATCGATGTCCATCTTTTCAGCGGCGGCGCTGGCCGTCACCTTTTCGAAACCGTCGTCCGAGTCCGAAGACGATCCCCCGCCAGAGGCGTTTTCAAGCGCCTTGCGCTTTGCACGCCGGGACTCAGCGGGTTTGCGGTCTCCTGTAATGTGGGTACGCATAGATTGAGAGGCGCGTACTGCTTCAAGCTTTGACGGGTCGACCTGGGCAGTGCTGAGAAGACGTTGTTGTTCGCGAATCTTGACCTTCTTCTCGTTAAGCAGTCCGCAAAACTTCTCCAGCATCTCAGTCTCCCTAGTTTTCTTGGACTCGGTGAGCTCCTCCAGCTGATTCCTCAGCTCGCTGATGCGGGCTTCGAGATCGGTTACTTTAGCCTTTTCAGCGATTGCTGTCTCGTGGAATTTCTCCCTTTGCATCGCCGCACCACTGCACCAGTCAAACAGTTGAATGGCTTCATCTTCCTTGTGGTTAAGAGTCAGAGAACCAAGACGTTGCTAAAAAGGGGGGGATTGTTAGCTCCGCAACCGACATCTAGGGCGTAGAAGGCTCACATTGATGCCAGCAACCCGCCGCCTGATGGTGATCGTAATTGACTTGCCCACATTGGCCTCCGCACCGGCTTCGATCCCTTCAATTGGCTCAGCCCCGAGAAGGAGAGCCTTCAGGATGCTCTCCCACTCCTCCGACGTACAGGCGCTGCTACCAGCCCTCAGCTCACCAATCCGGTCGTGCCTTACTGCGGTGCATGATCAGCTTAAGTAAACGGCCAAGGCAGCGGCTTAATGCATAGACTGCATGGGATCTGCTGACCCAGAAGCTACGCTAGACTGGACAGAGGGGAACAGGAACTCACACTTGACCACATAGGGTTCCTCGCCCTCGGTGGCGACAAACTTGATGTTCAGTGGCTTGGATCCCGACGGTGTCACCTCACCCAGTACAAACGCACCCTCTTCGTCCGTCCGAGGGACGCGTATGATGTGGGAGGACACCATGATCTTGCCTTGGTGGATGGATCGGGTCCCGCAGCCGGGACGGGACGGAGATTGGTGGTCCGGCGGAGCAGACGGTTCCGTCGATTGCAGCCTTGGTTGACGGAAGCGGCGCCGCTGGTGTGAAACAGGCCGTGAGATTGAAGGAAGGCGTATCAATGCTCCGAAATGATCAACCTTCGATTCGTTCCACAGCTTCAATTCTCGTAGAACGGTGCCGAACGGGAGGCTTGGTGGGGGAGGGGATCAACTCCAGAATGTGGAGGTGCGGGCGCTTAGAAGAGCCTTGTTTAAACGCCAATGCAAAGCTTCTATCTCGTTTCATCCGTTCTTGTCCGGGGTTAGTTACCTATTTATGAAGTAGAGATGGCGGAAGTCTGAGTTTTATGGAAGGTGGGAAAATCGGGATGTGTTATTGAGCTCAGACCTGCAAGCCGCAGGCAGCAAGTGGGCTCAACTTTAGGCAACCTCAGCTCTCAAAAAAGAAGACACGGAACATGCAGTAACCATTGTTATTTTCTCAATTTTTAAACTTTCAGCAATGGTTGCAGGTATCAATACGCTATGGAAAGGACACTTTCGTCCGGCCGGACGAAAATGACTGGTTTTTGTATGAGCCGAGAAGTTGGCCCATCTCCAATCGTGGCGCCGCCGTGGTCCGACGATGTGATTGCGCTCGACAGATATACGAGTACTGACGTCGTGATCTACATGTGACACTGGGCCTGCTTCGATGCTGTTAGCTGCGAGATTCTGTCGCTCCATCCAGGCGGGAGGAGGCTTGGATATAGCGATAGGCTCAACTCGTCTGAATAGCCATGAAGTATTGTTCATGCTAAGGCTGCTCGGTGTTAGGGAACCTGCCAAGGCGGGGAGGGGTCGCGTCCGGTTTTCGCGTCATAAACGCGATGCCCACCCATCAGGGCTGGACGAACCAGGTGGCTACAATGGCCAGGGACTGAGGCGACGCTGCACGAGCCAACTCTTGGGGTCATGGGGTGTTTGCATCCACGAAAGATATGGTACCTGCATGGAATCGTTCCCCAGGAAACACGCGTGAAAACAATGATTGCAGGGTTTAAGCAAACACCTTTTTTTTCCAGTCTGAGTCAACTTTCATGTGTCAAATAATTACCATCGGTGGAGGCTTGCCAGAGAACCGGAACCGTGCCTGTCTCACCACTGTGTGCGAATATTCTGGGGAGAGTGGGGTCCTGGGGAAGCCGGCTTCGTTACCTGGCCCGCCCAATAGTGGCTCCACCCTTGTCTCTCGGGTGCTTGGGTGCTTGGCCCTTCGCCTGCTCTCTGCATCCCTCTCCCGACTTTTCCAGCCACAGACCTCGATTTGACCAGTCCCGCCATTTCAATTTCGCAAAGCCAGCATCGCCCTCCTTCAGGACACACGACACCACCTCAGATATTACCACATCCTTCCAATTATCCTTCTTGTCGTCCCCTGAAGGACTTCGATACTTGGAGCTTGCGAAATCCGATTCATCCCGACCTCGACGCAGAATTATCCGCACGCACGGCACCCCTCAACTCCGCACGTTCACCCATCCCATCGACCCGAAATCGCATAATTGGGCAAAACTCGAACTTGCGTTGAATCGCGCCTGTGGACCACACAACTCCAGCCCAACCTTTGCGCTCTCCGACTCGAATCGAATTGATCACTCAACTGTTAGCGATTGGTGGCCAAAGGCTCAGTGTTGTCGACTATGAATCCTCATCACTGACTACCACGCCCCGCGCTACACGTTGCAGTGTGTTCTGATGCACTCGCTGCGACCAAGGAGCCGCCATTTTATCAATCTCGTATTCAGCCCGCATTTTTCTTGCAGCATCGACCATGGACTCCTCGACATTGCGCCTGAAGGCACGGCCGCCCGTGGAGGACCCGATAGAAAATTGGGACGATGAAGACTTTCTTATTGATGGGGAGGATATCGCCTTTCCTTCCATTTCGAACTCGGTCAACATTTCATCCAACCGCCGCGATTCGGCATCCTCGTTCCGATCCGACTTTGAATCCGTGCACGGGGAGGAGGAGAAGCAGGTTCATTTGCCGGACAATGACGAGAAATCGACCCTCGATGCGATCGCTGCGGCCGCAAAGGCCGGCATCCCGCTCCCTAAGAACGTCCCGCCCTCGGCTCTCATGGGAGGCACGATCAAGCGGCTTGGCGGCAGGAAGATCAAGAAGATAATTCAAGAGGACTGGGTGGATGACCTTGAGTTTCCCGATGCCGGACAGGTCTTGCAAATTAAATCTCGGGACAACGCTCACTTTCCGGAAGTCCTACGCCAGGTCAGCAACTCGAACCAACCGAGCCCATTAAAGCCGCCAAGAGAGTTCACCATAGCGACGCAGGAGGAGCCAAAGGACACGAAATCAATTTCATCAAGTTTTATTGACCTGGAAAAGTTTCGAGACGCTGATGATGACGACGACGACTTTTTCGGAGATGGTGGCGACACCATCAAGGTGTCCAAGAGACGTGAGGCGCCGAAGCCTCTTTCCTTAATCACACCCCCGACTCCTCAGAAACCCACCGGCGGAGCCTTCGGTGGCGATGACGACTTCGAGGATGATTTCGAACTTCCGGCGGATGGAAAGCTGAAGCTTTCGTCCAAGAGGGAAATACCAAAAACCCCGACCCTCACTAACATCCTAGAAGACCTCGACTGGGCCGAAGGCAGCCTTGGAACGAGATTCGGCGGTACTCGACGAGATGCCCAGTCCACTCGCAGCTCGTCTGTCTCCGCCTTCAGTCCCAGTATCGCGAGCTCGATCATGGAGAGCGAGGACGAGGCATTTGATGGCTTGATCATTCCGAACGGGCCACTTGATTTCGGAGAGCGCCTGAAACGCCGTCGCAAGAGCCGTTCTCCAGCACGGATTCCGGAAGAAACCATCCAGGAGGAGCCCGCCAGGGAGGAGCCTACTAAACGGAGATCGGAAAAGGATGACAAGGAAGACTTCCTAACCGGCCTCGATATCGGCGATGGGGAAGTTTTCGACTCGAGGAAGTTGACGCTCAACCGCAACATTCAGGTCAAAGCCACCAGGCCCACCAGCCCTTCACGACCCAAGGCATCGGTTGCGCTCAAGTTTACGAACAAGCCCGTCACTGCATCCCGACTCCCGCGGCCTATGGGGCCGATGGTCAACCACGAGCGGTCGCATACACAATCTTCGCTAGAACCTGTTTCTGAGAGCGGCGGCCCAATCCAGCGCGCCCACTCGAGGCGCTCTTTGCACTCAGCACAATCCTCGGTGACCAGCCTCGGCAGTGCTACGACCCCATCGACACCTTCGTCTGCGCAAACCATAACACCTACAACGCCGCGAAGGAGGGAACTTGGCCAAAGGACATCGCAGGTGTCGCTGAGGACCGAACCAACCACCACAAATGCGCAACTGCTCCGCCTGAAGCGGTCGTTGCCCGCGATGCGCGCGACCCAGTCCCCGGCGAGGCCCCCACCCACTCGCGGATACGAGCGACCTCCCTCTCGAACTGAACAAGCAAGCCGAGGTCCGCCCACGTTGCGGCCTAAAACTCCTGTTGAGCGCATGCGGACCTCTGAAAGCGCCGCTGCCTTGGCCCGCAAGGCCCCTGTGCCGTTCTTGCCCGCCGGCGCATCAGCAATCCAGTCATACAATGTCAACGCCAAGACCCGATCGTTTCGTCGTCATGATTCAGAGACAAGCATCGAGTATCGACCCAACTCCAGGGCGGTTTCTCGATCGACGATACGGTCGCCTAGTCCGCGTCTATACCGTTCGGCCGAGAAAGCTACGCCAGAGGGCGCCTGGGGGAGGCTCAGCATGCCCAGACGGGTGCGAAACTTTGGTGACGGTCATGAGCTGGATGCTTTTGATGATTTGCCTACCTCGACCAACGCAGAATCCAAGTTCCTGAAGCAGCCACTCAGCGCCAAGTCGCAAACAAAGATGAGAGGATACCAAAGCATTCTACCCGACCGTACTGTCACCCCATCCCCTCGCGCTCCCTACTCTTCCCGCGTCGATAACGTGCCGAGTTTTGCTCGCGATACTGCCGCAAGCCGGAACGCACGGGAGGCGAGTCTCGCACAGCGCAACCCAGCGGGCATGATTGCGCCGCTCACCACTCAGCGGATTGCCCAGCTCTCGGTCAAGAATAATTATAATGCCCAGCCGCAGTTCGGGCTACCCGCAGCCAAGGGCAGGAAATTGCGGCGCTCACCGCAATCCAAGCCGCATCTGATATCGAATCTCAATCCGCCAAAAGACCCAAAGAGTCCGTTTTTCCTTCCACCCCTTATAACGTAGCACTGCTGACACATTGTAGTGGTCAAGGGAATGTGGTATAACCCGGAGACTTTCCAATGGGAGGGCAATGACAACGCGCTTAGTGCGTTTGAGATCCCAAACTCTTCTCCCTCTATCACCTCGGTACCCCAGCCAATTGTCCGCGAGCGGGAGACTGCCACGCCGCGTCCGGCCCTGATTACCAACATCGGCGCCACCAAAGGCGTGCAGGTCGTCGGCGGCATGGTCTTTGACCCGCAAAATATGTGCTGGCTGAAGCTAGCCCCACAGAGCAAATCAGAAAAGAGCGACACGCTCGACGGGTTTAACGCCTTCGACGATGACGAGGACGTGTTTAGAGATATTCCCGACCTTGAGGAGCGCACCATGGCGTCCAGCGACGGCGGTAACCCGCGTGTCAGCGACATCAATCACGAGTGGCCGGTAGGCGAGGAGTTTGACGTCGGGCCCGAGTTTGTGCGCCGACAACGCGAAGAAGAAGACCGGTGGAGAAAGAAGTGCCATCTCTGGATCAATAACCAGGGTGACCGCGGCGACGCCTGGAAGTGGGCCATTCGCGACATTGTCAGCGATAACTAAGGCGCCAGTGGCCCTAGAAGGATAGATTGGGGCATTGCACACCAAGGGCGCCAAACTACCATCGGAAAGTGAGAGGCATCACATCACGACTTGGAGTTTCGACAGCAACATCACGACGTCCATGTATTACGACTCGGAACGGACTGGCTTGCATGGCCGGACCTACATACATACGGTGTTTTATTATTGTCGGTTGCCTGACCTGAACAAGGACTTTGGGATTTTCCCAGTGGCCTGCAGAATCAGAGCACCAGGAACGGTTCGGGTTTTTTTTTCTATCTGGCCGCCTTGCCGCGACCACAGCAGCACGACAAGCAAGGCATGGCCGAGGACTCGGCAGGAATGAGACATGATGAATGACGACTTAGACGATAGATGAGTAACGACAGATAGATAGGTCATGGTAGTCCTGACCATGCTCGGCTTCCGAATAGCTTGCTTAATCTAATATGCTTCTGTTCTCCTCTCCACTTCTCCATCATCGACTGTGCTCTCCGTTGCTATTAGTTACTTGGCGAGCGATGGAGGTTACATGTGGGCATTTATCTCAGACTATGGATTGCTTGGTGGGAGCTGGTTGGGACAGGACCTGGGACCTCTCCACGCTCAGGTCATAGCATACGAAGGCATTCGGAGATGCTGTCAGCCAACATCAAATCGAACATGGAGGCGCAAATTCCGCCTGAATGGATTAAAAATTTTAGGAATAGAACACAATTAATTATTTGATACAAAAAAAAATGAGGTAGGACTCCCAAGTTCGTATCCAATACAATACAGTTTGTTGAGGTGTGCAGGATCGAGGCTGGTGTTTCTCGCTCCTCATGCTGAGATAAGATAAGCCCACCCCACCCCCACCACGACGACACCGAGCGAGTCCCGCCTCACCTCCAACTTCGCATCACGACCAAGCTGAGGGCCAACTTCGAAGCTGTCTTTCCTTCTTCCACCAACCCCACCTTAAAGCTACACCACAAAAAGCGAAATAAATCAACCGTAAAAATGGCAACCGAACTACTCTTCGCCAAAACCTTCCTCTCCCACCTCGACGGCCGGCCCGCCAAGATCTCGCCCGACCACATCGAAGACCCGCGCAGCTACCCAAGCCACTCACCCGTTCGTCCCCCCTTCTCCCCCTCCAACAATCACTACCTACCCAGCCAAACCCCCAAAACTAACCTCTCATCCACAGTACACCCTCCCACGCCACCCCTCCCAAAAACCCTTCTCCAAACCCCCACCCACCACCACCACCGGCACCACCACCACCACCTCCGAAAATGCCCCAACCACAAAACGCAACCCCGGCGCCGCCCCCGCCACCTCCGTCACCCTGCGCTCCGCGCGCAACCCGCCCTTCGAACTCGTCCTCCCCGCCGTGGCGCTCACCACCTCCCTCGCCGAGATCAAAGAGCAGCTGGCGGCCGAGACAGGGATCCCGCTGGACAAGATCAAGCTGCTGGCGGGGAAGAAGCCGGTTGGGGATAGCAAGGTGCTGAAGGAGCTCGTTTCTTCTTCTGAGGGGGCTGGGGCTGGGGGGGTGGAGTTGGGGGTGATGGTTTTGGGGGGAGGGGCGGTGTTTTTTAAGGGGTTGGGGGGAAAGGAGGGGGGGAAGGAGGAGAGAGGGGTGGGTGGTGAAGGGGGTGGGGAGGTGACGGCGGCGGCGGCGGCGCCGGTTGCGCAGGGGTTGAGTGGGGAGGGGGTGTTGAAGACGGAGGTGTTTTGGGAGGATTTGAAGGGTTTTTTGCAGCAGAGGGTGCGGGATGAGGGGGTTGCGGGTGATGCTTTGGGGGTGTTTAGGGGTGCGTGGGAGGGCAGGGCATAGAGCGCAGTGATGATGATGATGATGTGTGGGTTGGAGAGGTTAGGGGATGTCAGGAAGGTGGTGTTTATACGAGCCGCCTCGGCGGTGTATTCATTGCTATCAGCTCCCACATGTGGCTTCCCTCACTCCCCAATATTTCCGTTCCCCTCCACATAGGGGCGATACGATACGTCAGACCAATGCACAAACATTCCTCAGCCAGGGCGGGCGCACCCTCTGCCAATCGCTTTTTGCCGTCGTGAACATCGACTCTCTTTTCTCCTTGATCAGCGGAAACATGTCATGTCTTTGCTTTCGCAGTACATCGCACGCAAGAACGCAAGCAACACAGGCCACACACACTGCCCAAAAGAGGAGAAGTGCGCCGTAATTACCGGAACAACGCTCGCCCGACCAAGCCAAACTAGAGAATGAGACACCAGGACCCAAAAAGACCATGCTCCCCGTTTTTAGGCGGCGGTGCCTTTGCTGACCGTCTTCAGCACCGAGTCCCACTCGATGTCGTCGGTGTCGTTGGCCTGGATCTCAACGGCGATACCATTCAGGGCGCGCTTCAGCGCCTCCTTGGAGGAGGCGTAGATCATCTTGGGCTGGTACAAAGTGTCAGCGATGGTTTAGACGTATAAAGGATGCGATAGGGGCTGACGGACCTGGATACCGGCGTCATCCGGCGACCAGGCGATGAAGGTGATCTTGTTCCTGCCGGTCTGTCAGTCTTGACACTCGGGGGCGTTGCTTGTTCGGGTAGACCTACCGCTTGCCCTCCCCAGACGCGAGCTCGTACTCGACGTCGTAGACGGCGTAACGGGGACCCTTGCACACAGTGCCCTGGAAGCCAAGTCGGCCACTGTGTCAGCCTGGCGGCAAATAATACAACTTTCTAGCGGCCGCCCGGGGCTACATACAGACTTGGTCTTGGACTGGGCCTTGACGAGCTTTTCGCGGAAGTCGTCGTACTCAGGGGCGTCATCGCTAGTGCTCTCGACAACGATCTCCTTGAAGTCGTCGGACAGCTTGAAGATGATGTACTTGTACTTCTTGTTGAGCTTGAGACTGTTGTAGGCCTCTATGCATTCTTGGTTGACGGTCGCTCTGGAAGTCATGGGTTAGTTCGAGCTGTGCAGGTCTGCCTCTAGCAACAGCCAGCCATCCGTCCCGCCTTGGTGTTTGTTATAGGGGCTAATGGATGCGATGTTCGCTATGGGGACTAATGGATGCGGCGTTCGGGGCGCGGTGACTAAAGAAGAACAGAGCCGTTGGTGTGGAGAGTCGGGACTACTAACCCGGATTGAGACTGCGCAAAGCACCAGGTCAGCATGCCCAAGCCACCGAGAAGGAGAAAGGCGGGGTGATAATCATTACCATGATGTGAGATGTTGAGGCGCGAGCCTTGTATCGTCCAAGCACGGGAATAAAGTGTGTGAATTGAGAACGGCAAACTGTGTTCAATAGTGGTGGTGGTTAGCGAAAGTCGGTCGCAAGACACGGGGATGTTATGTTGTGGGCGGGCCTGGGGTTTGCGACGCCAGGCAGGAGCGAAAAGAGGGGTTAAATAACAAGAGCTCGGTGAGCACAGCCTGGCTTGCGAGTGCACTTACGACAAGGGATATTATTGGCGTTCTGGACCAGACAGCCAGAAAGAGTCTTTGCAAGTGGAATGGAATTCACCCGCTAAAAAGGGGAAATGAGAAGCAAGGTAGGTAAGTGCGAGTACAACGATGCAGTGGAGGTGAGCCAGCGATAATGAAACGGATGGAGGGGGGGCCTGAAAAACAACACCAGCTCCATTTGGTGGGGTCGTTGTCGGCGGTGACGGCGGGCTGCCAAGCTTACGTGATTTCGGCGCGGGGTGGCCCACACTAAAGGCAGGCAGCTCAGGGATGCAGGCCCCTTGTTCACAGCCATTTTCTGTCCCACCCACAAAGCAACCCCCATCGTTGGGTTTCCAGGGTTTCGCAGTCAGGTTGCAACTGATAGGAAAGTTGGAGGGTTAACAAAGGTCCATGGGGTATGAAGAGACTCGTCATCTCCTTAATTCAGATCAGGCCACGATATTTCTGCCTGGGTAATGCACCACCCACCATCTCAACAACCATGTCCGGATCACCAGGCTTCATCATGCAGTCAATTAGAATCAGGGTTCGTTCTTCTCTCCTTTGCTCTATCTACCCCAGTGTGATTGTAATATACAGGGCCACCCACTGCCGGAACATGCGGCTATGAACACAAGAGGAAGCGTAGAGAGGAGATGACATGGCTCATTGTACAATCCGAAAACACCAAAGATGCCCCCAACCGAGTCGCCGTAAATCAAGACCAGAACCGTCGCACATATACACGCTACAATATTTTACATCATGCCGCCCATACCGCCCATGCCACCCATGCCACCGGGCATGCCGCCACCGCCGATGGGCTTGTCATCAGCAGCCTCGACGATGGCCACCTCGGTGGTGCCGAGGAGCGAGGCGACACCGCTGGCGTCGATCAGGCCAGTCCGGACGACCTTGAGGGGGTCAAGAATACCGGCCTCGATCATGTCGACGTATTCGCCCTTGGCGCTGTTAAAGCCCTTGTTGAAATCGCCGGCATACTCATCGCTGAGCTTGCCAATGACCACAGAGCCCTCGAGGCCGGCGTTCTCGACAATGGTCCGCGCCGGGCGGGTGATGGCGTTCTTGACGATGCTAACGCCAAGCTGTTGGTCGAAGTTGGCAGGCTTCAGGTCGTTGAGAGCGTTGCATGAGGCCTTGATGAGCGCAGTGCCACCACCGGGGAGGATACCCTCCTCCACGGCGGCACGGGTGGCGTTGAGGGCATCAACGAAGCGGTCCTTCTTCTCGCCCACCTCAACCTCGGAGGAGCCGCCGACCTTGATGACGGCAACACCGCCAGAAAGCTTGGCAAGACGCTCCTGGAGCTTCTCCTTCTCGTACTCGGAGGTGGTGGGGTCGGCCATGACGCCGCGGATCTGCTCGCAGCGCTGAGCGATGGCGTCCTTGCTACCCTCGCCGTTGAGGATGATAGTGTCCTCCTTGGTGATGGTGATGGAGCCGGTGCTGCCGAGCATGTCAGGGGTGAGCTTCTCGAGCTTGACGTCCAGCTCGTTGGTGAAGACGGTGCCGTTGGTTAGGACGGCAAGATCGCCAAGGATGGACTTGCGGTTGTCACCGAAACCGGGGGCCTTGACGGCGGCGACCTCGAGCTGGCCACGGAGCTTGTTGAGGATGCAGACGGCAAGGGCCTCACCCTCGAAGTCCTCGGCAATGATGACGAGAGGGCGGCGGAGCTTGTTGGAGATCTCGAGGGCGGGGATGATGTCCACGGCGGCCGAGATCTTCTGCTCCGACATGAGGATCAGAGGCTTCTCAAACTCAACCTTCTGGGCCTTGGCGTCGGTGATAAAGTAGGGGGAGACGAAACCGCGATCGAAGCGCATGCCCTCGGTGACCGAGAGCTCGTCCTGCATGGTCTTGCCCTCCTTGACGGTGATGACACCCTCCTTGCCGACCTTCTCCATGGCGTTGGCGATCAGGGCGCCAATGTGTTCATCGCCGTTGGCGCTGATGGTAGCGACCTGGGCGATCTCGGCGCTGGTGGTGATGTCGCGCTTGTGGGTCTGGAGGTACTCGACGACCGACTCAACAGCGGCCTGGATACCACGGCGGAGATCCATGGGGTTGCAGCCAGCAGCCACGTTCTTGACGGTCTCGGAGAAGATGGCACGGGCGAGCACAGTCGCCGTGGTGGTACCGTCACCGGCAACCTCGTTCGTCTTGGAGGCGACATCGGCCAGAAGCTTAGCACCGAGGTTCTCGAACTTGTCCTTGAGGGAAATGGCCCTCGCGACCGTTACACCATCTGCTACCGTGTTAGTCTGTTGTCATGCTCTGGTTCTATCTCGGGGGTAACGGACCCTTGGTGATCTTGGGCGAGCCGAAGCTTGACTCGATGAGGACGTTGCGACCCTTAGGGCCGAGGGTGGTGGCCACGGCCTTGGCCAGGGTCTCGACACCGTTGAGGAGAGCGGCACGGCCCTCGACACCGAACTTCAGCTCCTGTGAGAAGCAAGTATTAGCATCTACCAACCCATAATTATTCGTGAAACATCATGACCCCGGTGCTTCTAGTAACAAGCACTGGGGCCAGGCCATCTCTCATGACGTACCTTGTGAGCGAAGCGGAGCTGCTGGGTCGACCGGACTCTGGCGGCCCCAAGCGGGGAAGAGACCGAGGCTCTTGTCAACGCACGCTGCATTGTGGCTGGTATATTAAAACGTAGACAAGAAAAATTGAAATTGAAAGAGAAGCTCGGCCGGGTATCACTGTCAACTTCAGGGTCGTGAAAGGGAAGTTGAAGAGAAATAGAGGGGGAAGAAATTCGCTATTGATACCTGCGATCGAGCCGAAAAAAATTCCCCAAGGTTCACCAGCATTGGCTCGAGCTCCCTCGCCGCTAGACTCAAACTGTACTAGCGTCTTTTTGGATTATCGACACAGCAGTTTCTGGAACCATCGGCACTCCACAACCAGTATTCACCAAGGCGAACAAGAGAAAAGTTTGACACTGAAACCGTTGTTCGCAGTCTCTTTATGGGCATTGAGGGTCCTCTTTTGGATCAAGAAGTATGGCAGGCTGGATTCACTCTCCAAACATCCCCAAGACCAGTTCCAAAATTCACAGGACGAGCATCTTGTTCCCCAATCTTGGCAATCCATCAAGGTGGGGGTGATTGATCGGGATTAAATTCGGCTTGCGCCGGCCCGGAAACATGGAGCACCATCAACAACACCGAGGCTTCAACTTTCATTCAGTATAATATCTTCTCCCAGATGAGCTACCACTTACTTTTAGACTTAATTCTCGATCAATCAAGTCCACGTGTCGACCGCCGAGTGCCCGACCAAATAACCCTGCTCAGGGGCGGGGTTCTGCCGAAAGATACCTGTAGATGGTCGGCCAAGGACAGAGTCGATGGAGCGAGATGCAAGGGCCCGGAGCGGATGCTGTGATATGATTCATACTACATCGACATACATTCCCATGCTAACCTCATATAATATAACAAATCAGAACTAAGCCCTTAAAAAGGCTTCAGATCAAACCAAACAACGCCCCCCACCCACCCCGCAAAGGAGCTCACCCCAAACACACACACAAACACCCCGAGCTCACTTCGACTCCTCATACTTCACTTCACCCTCCACCACCACCGATCCACCCCCGTCACTACTAGCCTCCTCCGAATCCTGCTCCCGCTGCCCATCACTCCGAGGGCTTGTCTGCACCTGCGTCGACTCGTCGCCCGGGGACGGCAGACCACCACGTGGGTTGGGGGGCGCAGCGGCCGGGGGCAGCTGTCGACGGCCTCCGCCGGACGGCGCGTTGCGGCCTCTCGCCGTTGGGCGTCGAGGAGTGGGCGGGTTGAAAAGCGCCATTGGGGGGGCGCCGGGGTGGCGGTGCATGCCCTCGTTCTTGTTGTTATTGTTGTTGTAGTGGCCCGGGGGGGTGGGGTGCGGCGGTGGGAGGGGCCGGTTGATGTAGTCGTTGTATTGGGGGGGTTCGTAGAAATTGTGGGTTGGGGGGCCGTGGCCCCGGTGCTGGAGGTCCGGGTTCGGGTTGCCATACCCGTGTTCGCCCCAAGGCGGCGGTTGGTAGGGGAGTTGGGGGAAGTTGGGGCCGTGGGGGCTGGCGGCGGCCGGGTGGGGTGGCATGGGGGGCCAGTATCCGTGCCCATATCCGCCGCCGTGGCGGATGTACTCGGAAAAGGGGCGGTAATGCGGGTCGGGGTTGGGTGGGAGCCTCCCTGCATGTTCAGACGAACCGTAACCCTCGTAGCCTAGTGCAGCCGGAGGGGCAGCAGCACGCCCAGGCGGGATGCGATGTCTGGGTGCCATCTGCTGGGTATCACGGCGAGTAGGGAGAAGGAAATCTTCCTCGGGATGTGGGCGAGGAGGCGGGGGCTGGCGCCAGTGGAAGCCGGTCTCCTGCTCATCCTGCTCGTCCTGCTCCTCTACCGCCGGGGGGTAACCTCGTACATCGCGGATAGCCTGGGAAAGGCGGACGGTTAGTTACTGGTGCAAGTTTTATCCTTCTTCGACAAGAGTGACCAAGAACTCACTTCAGGTTGCCAAAATCCGGGGCCTCGTGCTCGGGGAACCGGCCTGTGAGTTTCCCCATGCCGACGGGCGTGTCTAGGGTTGGCGCGTGGGAAGCGAGAAGCGTCGTTCCTCAGAAACGGGTCGGCGTGCCTGTCGTTTTCGCCAGACTCACCAATGCCGCCCGATGGACTCTCGGGCTGGATGCCCACATGTCGGTTGTCATTCTGGCGATGATGTCGAGGTACAGAGCCAGGGGAACCGCGGGATGGCCTCTGCCTTTTCCTGGGAGCCGCTTGGGCGCGGGATGGGCTCTCCTCCTCTCCCTCTTCCTCTTCTTCTTCCCCTTCGTCACTCACCCGAGCGCCCCTGCGCCCTCCCCTCCGCCGCCGGCCCACGTAGAGGTTCGCGGCGTCCGGCAAACTGACCAACCTATCCTCGAGTGGCTCGCTGAATGTCACCGGGCGGGTTGAGTGGAGATCGTCGGACTCCGGGTCGCGGCGGACATAGCCCCGGATCTCGCGCCTGAAGATGGAGCCAGGGACGGGAGGCACAAGGTGGCCCTCTGCCACGAGCCGCTCACGGGTACGGCCCAGGAATTGCGATATCGCGCTCCCGGAAGAACCGGGGCGGAGCCGGTGGGCAATCCTGTCGTACGGGATCTCGACCCCGGCCTGAACTAGCTCGTACTGCATGTTCAGGAGTAGTTTCTCGGCCATCCGTGGACCTAATGGTGAGGATGTGTTAGTTGTAATCAAAACCCCTGAGCCACATCACTGCCCCTCAGCGACGGCAATGCCAATAAACGTATGCGCGCCGAGAGGGAATCGAACTTACGGCCCCAAGAAATGAGCATACGCCCGGTGGCGCGAATATTCCTCAGTCGCTGATCCTGACTGAGGGGGACATCGGTAAAGTCCCACGCTCTGGCCGCGCGTGAGCTTCCCTGCCGTCGTCTGTTGCTACCAGGGCCGCCACTATTAGCACCACTGGCGGCACCGCTACCGCTCGCCGGAGGGCCGGGCTCCCGACGAGGTGTGGCCGGGGCGGCGGGGTCCGACTCCAACTCGGGAGAGGGCTCGTACGCGCTCGACGAGTCCCCGTCGTGGTCGGGAGAGGGACCGCGGGCGCGAGGGCGGCCTCTTCCTTTACCCTTTCCGCCACTAGTATTCTTCCTTGGAGGCATGGCGGGGAATGGGAATGTTAAACAATTGGGAAACGACAGGGAAAAAAAAAAAAGAAATAAAAAGTTGGTAGGTCGAAACAGAGGGGGAGAGATGAGAACTCCCCGGTCCTGACTCGCTGATTTGAGGTATGTCGATATCCTGCTGTTCAAGAAAGTAGAAGGAAATGTTTGAGAATGGTGTAAATGCTGGGAGAAGTTATTATAGGTGGGAGAGGAGAGCAGAAAGGTAGAAGTGAAATATTGTTTGGAAATTCACTAGGAAAACTACATTTCAATAAGTTGTGCGTATGATCTTGGTGTGTAAACCCAAACATGACACCAGATGGAAGATAAAACAGCGCTAGTATTCACAACCAAGGTATGTTACATAGCATTCCAAGAAGCGCGTTGAAAGACTAAATGAAACACCCACTTCACAAACTCGAGCCTTTCTCGGTGTAAAAATGACGGAAAAGGGACCCAACAACCTTCGATACCCGCGGGTCCTCCGGCTTTCTCTGGCCCCGGGGTTGTTGACTTGCAATTAGATTTTGAAGTTGGCTACTCCATGCTGTAAGACAACTCTTCCTAGAACCGTCACGTCTTATACCTACCTAAATACCTCTTCCTGCTAGACTGAATTAGTGACACACATCAAAGTAGGAGATCTATGTCATGACTATCGCTATCTTCGAATCATCGGTTTTCTTGAGTAAATCAAGATTCGGCTACGTTACCACTCAGCATGCCCTGGGTCGGCAGTGGGATTCTTGGGGGCTGCGGCTGGGAAAGTCGATGGCTGTTTATGATAGCGTCAGTACCCTGGAGACTCATACGCCGGACAATAACCCAAGTAAACGGCTCTTAAATATGAGTTGGGCCACGGCCTGGAGATTGAGTCGCAAAGGGTCAACAGCACTCAGGCATTTTTGCGGAGAGGGAAAGCACGGCACGCATCACGGCATCAGAAGCAGAGACAAGAAGCGGTCGAGAAATGCCCATTTTCAATAACGAAAGCAACCTCCTCCTAATCAGCACGCCGTTGCCAACCCAAGCAAAGACCCTCCCAAAGCCAAACTCTCACGGTAGCAAAGTAAACGGACCACCATCCAATTCACCCAGGCAAAGGTATGTATCTTCCCTCCAGTTCATGCTGAGCTGGAACAGGGTTAGTTAGTACAATTCTCAAAAGAAAAGTTGGACTTTGGGCTCCTGGAAATGATATACCTTCATTGCAAAAGATGGTGTCTCCCGCAAGAAAACTCAGAAGGCGGTGCCGAGATGTGAGAGATGTTCCTGTTCCCAAAACTGTGCGATGAGGGCGTCACATCGCTGCCGGCCGCGCCAAGGAAAAAGTTACTCCGAGATGTAATCATCATCTGTGGGGGAAATCTGAGGTCAGCATCGCGGCAATAGACAGCGTGGTGGTGATTTGTGATGGGAGTGGTCATATCCAAAATTGAGTGGTGTCGGGAGCCGTCTGTGACCGAGGACATGACCGCGGGAGTGAGCAACTGGGGCCTGTTTTGGGCCTAGTGATGGCGAAGCAACGGAGTCATCGCCGACAACAAGACAGTCATCATTGTTGTCGCCCTCTGCTGCTCCCCCAGATGCTCTCCCGGACCGGTGACCAGCCGGATCCTGTTGCCTCGGCGACGTCTCGGGCTCATCACTCTTGCTGACGCCCCCGACACGAAAGTATGTAGCAGTTGCAGCAGAGTGGTTGCTGCCAGTAGTGATAATGGTGATGGTGTTGGTGGTAAACGAACCGTACTCGTCCTTGACCTTGACATCGTCATCGGACTCCTCTTTCTTGACGCCACGCTCCTTCTTCACACCGCGCTCCTTCTTGGTGGGGGTCTCCTCCTCGTCCTCCTCCTTCTTGGCAACGCCGACACGCTTGCGCTTCTTGGAAGCGGGAGTCTGCGGGTCAGCGCCGCTATCCTCACCAGCGGTCGACGCGCCGGCAGCAGCGGCAGCGGCAGCGGCTCTCCGTGGGGCAGCCAGGTTGATGCCGTGAGCTTTCAGGAGTCTCTCGTAGCGTTTGGCTCTGGTGTGTGGTATGATTGTTGATGGTTAGCGATGGAACTTTGAGCGACTGTCGGATTGTACT
>NT_165982.1:2050182-2058868 GCF_000143365.1 Chaetomium globosum CBS 148.51
TTCTACCTTGCCCGCTGCAGAGTGCTTGATGCAGCACAGCAGGGAACTTTAACTTAGGCTTCGGTATCGATGGCCAGGCCTTTTTGCCGGATTGGTTGCTGTAAATGTCTTTGCTAGTTTGCAAAATGAAGGACGTCAGGTTGGATTGTCGATGGCCGAGAGGCTAGGGAGCGATTGCGGGAAAAAGAAATGAGAAAGAGGAAGGCCAGCCAGCGTCAGGTTTAAAATCCCTTTGCCAACCAAAGTTTAAGAGAGTCAGTATGCCAGGTGAATGGAGAGCGGAAATGGAATACCCGAGTGCAGGCTATGTTTGCGCGCGATTGGAGGATGACTGGTTATGAGTCTGAGTTTGAGTTTGTGGTAGGTGGAGGAAGAGGGAAGACAAAGCGAGAAGAAGAGGACGGAGAAGGACAGAAATACGCAGCCTGGCTGCGCGTAACTCTGAAAGACTCGCGAGTAGGGCAGGAGAGCGACTGGAGAAAACCAGATCGGGCCCAAAGATGCAAACATGGCAAACTTGATAGGGCAACATAATATGACAGTAGAAGAGAAACATGCTTGCCTGGTGATTGCTTGATTGTTTGTTTATTTGTCTTGACTTGCGCAAATTGTGATATTCTCTGAGTTTGACTCTGGGTTGAAGAAACAGGAAGAAAGTTTGTGGTTGTGGAGGGTGGAAAGCAGTCGGTTGTGTTCGGTGGCAGACAGTCCATGACGCGTCAGCCCTGGGAGCTGGCCATCGCCACAAGGCAACATTGGATTCCAAGACCACGAAGAAGGTTGTGTCTTTGTTTTCTAGGAGTGAATGACAGCAGGTTTAACATATAGACTTAAAGGTACCGGGCGATTTACAAGGCCTCGGGAATGTTGGTATTACTGGATGGAATCCAGCAACCTGGTTCCATGATAGAAAAGAAAATCCGAGTCTTTGTGGGCTAGGCTGGGACTGAAATAGGTATCAGGAAAGGCCTGCAATTCCTTCCGAAGTCAGCCCCGAAAGTGACGTTATATATGGAGTCCCATTTCAGTTAAGGATTCACATGGTGAAGCACCTGAGGTTTGAGGATACCACGTAGGTGTGGGCTGTGTGATGTCTTGAAGCCCAAGGCCCAAGCTAAAACCAGATAGCTTGTTCAGTCTAGATAAGGGACAGTAGCTCTGATGGCCGATACGAGGGGAGTGACTCTATCTGTCTGTTCTATCCAAGTCTAGCGCTACATGACAACCAAGTGACTCACTCTATTTTTAGCAGCATTCTCAGGAGAAGAGAACCCATCATTTTATAAACATCAATAATTCCTTTTACCATTTGTCTTGCTTTGTTTATGAACCTTACAAGCCGTTGTGTCGAAGGAGATGACGGGTGAAAGGGGGTTGGTGTCAAATTTGGGGGTTAGGGTTAAATGAAGCCCCTGACACATGTAAACAAAGCCTCCTCTCTTCAAACCAACAACACCTAAACGCTTGAAACAGAAAGGAACACCTTGACAACTTTATTCAAGGTAGAACTCACACCATCATGCCAGTCATTTAGAAAGTTCATTTTGTCACAGATTATCTGGCTATCTTTAATGCTGTGATGTGTTGGGTGTGGTGCAAACTGCCCCTGAAAATGATGATGAATGGGGTGCTTGACAGGTCAGTCTTCTACTTCCCCTAAATCACTTGTGCCTTGGGTAAGTAGGTTGGCCAGTGTATAATTTTTTTGGCTGACAGGTTGTGAAGTTTAGGGGTCTGGCCTTGATAATATCAACAAACTCCTGACCTTGCTTCACTGTCGTCGTCGCCGAGAAGTCACACATCAGACCCGCCGGCCCTGGCCTATGCCATCCCCGTCATGAGTAGGGCAAGTCAGCTCCAATGCCCTCGCATCTTTCTCTCACTCCACGTATTCGGTGTCGAGATAAATAAGTCACCATTCACAAAACTAAATCCTTGGGTTCCTTCCGGTCTTGTGATAAAAAACGGGGTTGTGCCCTCTGCCCCCTTCTTTCTGATTGCGCCTCCCACTCTGCCACCTATTTAATTCCCACCTTTCTTCTCTTCCCAACTTCTTTCGCCTTTTCCCAACTTCTTCATCGACCTCTCTCTCTTCCTACTGTTGCCCCCCACGCAACACCACAACTCCAAGACCTCGACATCGTCGAGACTGAAAGTAGGTTTGATCTTGTTTTCTTCCTCTCCCCGTTGCTTTTGTTGAGCTGGCCATCTTGGAGATACTATTATAACTCAAGTGGCCAGCCGACCGACTTCAAGTTTCCCACCATCTAGATGCAAACCCTCAACTGACACCTTATTACGCAGCTCACCACCGTTCGCATAAACCTTCGTAAGTAACAATGCCCCATCTCTCCAATCATCCATCTCAAGAGTCCATTCCACTCATGGGATGGCAAGACACTGCAAATTGCCTTGCGCTGGATTCATCTTCACGCGCAAATCCCGAGTTTGGGAGAATACCTAGCTGACGAGCAAGCAGAAACAACTCACAATGCCGCGCCCTGCTAAGACTGCGGCGGCCGCTGATGCTGCTGGCGATGGTCAGCCTTGTGCCTCTGCGGGCACTATCAACGGCGTCATTCCGACTGCTAACGACATTAAATTTATTTTCGCCTTCATCGGTAACCTCAAGTCCAAGCCGGAGGTCAACTGGGACGAGTTGGCCGCCACCATGGGCATGGGTGGCAAGAAGAGTAAGTCTGTTTGGCTTACTTGTTGCCGCCGAGTCTGCCTTCGATGTGCTTTTTCTCCGCTCTGTGGCACTTGTTACGGCAAAGCCTTAACCTCCTGTCCTTTCCCAACATTCCCAACGGCGAGCATCCCAATACCCTTCCAACCACCCCTCACAAGCAAACCCCCTTAGAACCCACCACTAACAAACTCTCTCCCCACCAAAAACAGGCGCCACCGAGCGCTGGCGTCTGATGCGTCAAAAGTTCAACATCACCCTGGCCGAGGAGGCCGAGGCTCCCGGCAGCGCCCGCAAGGGTGGCAAGAAGGCGACCACCGCCAAGGCCGCCACCAAGACCGACAACGCTGATGATGACGACGAGTACAACGACAAGGAGACCGAGCCGAAGTCCGCCCCCGCCACTCCGGCCAAGCGCGGCCGCAAGCCGGCTGCTGCGTCCGCTGCCGCCACCCCCCCTTCCGCCACCCCCGCTTCCGCCGCCGGCAAGAAGCGCGCCGCTGCTTCCACCGCTGGTGAAGGCTCGTCCCCTGCTGCTAGCGACGAGGACATGGCTTCCCCTACCAAGAAGGCCAAGAGCTCGACTGCAATGGAGGTTGACTCGCCTCTGTCTCCGGTTCCGAGCATGATTGCGGATGAGGACTCGGGTGCTGACATGGCGGTGGTGTAGACCACCTCGTTCTTTGTGCCGACCTGAGGGTCTGGGAGCTGTGGCGCTCTCTTCAATCGCTGTTTCATTTGTCTTGCTGTTGTTTCACTGCCTTCCCCTCTTTCCTTTTCTTCCCATGACTCTGATCACGGGTGTTGGGGCTGTGGGAAGGGACGTTTCTGCTTTTGTTTGCGCGGGCTGCCTAGGACGCCCTGTCCCATCCGCTTCTTCGACTTGGTCGGCTCAGATTCTCGCTTACTATCAACTTGGAAGACCAGACTTTGGTTCGGTTTGGGGTTGGAAAAGGAACGGGGTTTGAGTTGGAGGGGTTGGGAATCACGGGGTGGTCATTTGGGTGGTCTGTCTGCCTGATTCATCGGATCGGGTTTGCTTGTTCACATACCTGGCGGGTAATCGTCTAGGGCCTCGATATGCGGGAGTAGGGAATACTAAAGTCTCTCACTCATATCTTGATCCATGTGTGACATCGTAATTGGTAGCTCTATTTGTGTGACTGCAGGCCGTTCCTCCCGGATAAATACCTCTTACTGCTTCCAACTTGAGTGAAGCTGCATCCTGCCCACTTCATCAAGACCACGAGAGCAGAGAGCCCAAAGACTTGACCTTGCGTTAACCGAGATAGACCAAGCGCCCTACAATGTCTCGGCCTCCTCGCCATGCCATGCTCCGGTAAGTGAGAAACAGAATGGGTTTGGCTGTTTCAACTGCTTAACTGCTTTGCCCCGCCACGACTAGACTGGCGATACCATTGTTCGAGCCTCGAGCCCACGGCGACACACAACTCCATCGTTCGCAGCGCAGTAACCACTTTAACGCACGACGCGTTTTGTAATTTTTAGCTGCATCGTACGTGTAGCATCCCGTTCCCAGCGCTTATCATCAATCGTCACCACTTCTACCTCTAGACGGATTGACCCTGTATGTGGCTGAGATACAGATACGGGAAACCTACATGGTTATGCTTTGGCATTGATCCAGCCTGTCCTCGAGATTTCCGGAGGAAAAGGCCAGGTGCACGATGAACGAAGCTTTCATAACTCACTTGGTCCATATAACTACCTACACAGTACATTCCAAACATGAGTCTGCCAAATATCGGCTTCATTTACTGTCGCCCTCCAGAGCATGCTCATGGCCACCTCCACCCACCAACCGCTGATCAGGACCTCGCCATGGAACCACCCCTTAATGTTGATTGGTGACTGGGTTGTTCAGACTCGTTGCCCGGCAACGAGCCTTGGCACCTCCTTTCTTTCAAACTCAGCTCATGTTAGCCATGGGTTAAATGGTGACTGTCAGACCAAGTTCGATTGAGAAAATGCAATGAAAAGTAAAGAGATTAGTTATCTAGATGTGATTTTATGGTACTTCTTTGAGTCTCAGATCACCTGGCATGATGATGCGTGAAAGTAAATACGAATTTATTTGACAGGTCTGTCCACAAGCACAACACAAAGGAGGAGTTCAATGGGTGACATTAAAATTTTACCTCAGGATCAAGCGGTTCCCATAAATAGATATTATTCTGGGACCGCTAAGCTGTGGTGTTGACGCGGGAAGGACTCGGTTTCTGGCTTCGAGAACTCCGGGGAGGGAGGGAGTTGCCACAGCCCTAAGCTTGAAGCTAGGTAGGCAACGATTCTTACCACAGACATAAATCACAGTCACTCAATATGTGAACCCATGATACTGATCAGAACTGTCCCATTTGCCCCCGGTAATTAAACGGGGACCAAGCAAGCCCTGATCCAGAGATGACCGGGGAGAGACATAAGCAAAGAATGGGGCACACCCACGCCGATAATCCACCGAGACCGAGCAGAGAGCCTTCCCAATGCCAGCAGAACCCATCCCTCAAAACCCCGTTTGACTCCTCCAAAGAGCAAAGCGCGTCCCAAAACCGAGTTCCCCATGCCAGACGCCTCTCCAGATTGCCAGAAAAAAGCCCTCCTCTCGGCTGAACCATAGCGGTGGTGAAATGTAACGCAATGCAAATTGCCGCCAAACTCGAGATCTCCCCCCAAAAAAGAAGCAACGGCCAAATCTCAGCCGAAAGAGAGAGAGACGGAGACCGGATGTTCTGCCGAGTCGCGGGGGGCCGATCCCAAGGAGACCTAGACGTAACCGCCAGAGCTGCTAACTCCCCACCCACAATCCACGATTAGCCAGCCGATCAAACCCTCCCACCCCCATAAAAAGCAGAAGCAAGCAAGCAAACAAAAACACCACCAACACGCAACGCGCCACTCACCCATCCGACTCCTCCTTAACGCCCTCCTCCTCCTTCATCTTCTTGACCTTCACAGCGGGCTTGACATCCTCGTCGTCGCTGAGCAGCGCGACCGGCTTGCGCTTGGTGCCGGAGCCGGGCTCCTTCTTGACGCTGCCGCCCGCGTTCTTCTTGCGGCCGCCGGGGGTCTTGGGCGTGGCCGGGCCCTCGCCGTTGCTGTTGCCGGCGCCGGCGCCGGCCTTGTCTTCCTTGCGGCGGAGTTTTTGGAGGTGCTGGCTGTGTGTTGGGGTGGGGAGTGGTTAGCGGGTCTGGTCTGATTAATTGGGGTGGGTGCTGGGGCGGAGGAAGTGATGATTGATGATTGATGAGTGGGAAAGAAGGCAGGCAGGCAGTACGTGATGGCTTTGACGGTGCAGGTGTAGCCAAAGCCGTGCATGCGGGTCATGACACCGCGCAGCTGCTCCTGCGAGGGCTGGAGTTCCTGCATCATGGCCGTGAGAAGGTCATGGTCGGCGTGGTGGTCCCAGTTCATGCGTTCAGACATTTTGACTGATTGCTTTTTTGGCTGGCTGGCTGCCGTTGTTTGTTTGATCGCTGATGGTGGATGCCGCTTGAGAGTGGTTTGAAGAAGAGGGTGGGTGGTGGAAATGAAAGTGTTGGAGTTGCGATGGACTTTGAGAGAAGGAAACAGGGAAGAGAACGGGGAGGAAGAGGGAAGATGGAGGGGAAAAGAGGTCGCTGTGCTCAGAGACCGGCGTGCTCAAGTGGGGGGATAAATTACATGGCTGCGCTCGCAGTGTAGGAATAACCCTTTTTGGTGACTCGATCCAGGATCTTATCCCATTCGGCGGGAAGAGGGGGAGCCTCGGCCATAATCGCCTGGAGAAGCGCAAGATGGGCATCGTGGTCCCAAATCGTCGGCTGCTTCGACATGATGGCGATGCGTATGCAAACTTGCAAAGTGGTGTATTTATAACAGGATTTGTGATGTTTGTAGTGAAAGGTAAAAATAGGTGAAAACGAAGGGTTCTGAGAACTTTGCTTGTGGTGTGGGTTGCAAGACTGAAAGTCTGGGGAGAGGAGAAAGGGAAGAGAAGAGAATGAGAAGGGAAATAAATAGGAAGAGGGCAGGAAAGGAGGGCAGGAAAGGAGGGCAGGGAGGAGTGATACCCCCGTAAGGAATCCTCTCCTGACTGAAGACCTACACTAGAGCCCCCTCAGTGAACGTGTAGCCCTTCTGATGCAGAGAAGCCACCACCGCACTCCAGTCGCTGCCATTAGGCCTCATGTGCTCGATTAGGGCCAAGAGCACAGCCTCGTGCGTCTCGGAATCCCAATTTTGCAAGGTTCTCGGCATGGTGTCTGCGGTATATCTGACTCGCTGTGATACGCTTCGCGGGGAGGTGAAACAGGAATGTTGAAGAATTGTGTGTTGGTTGCAAGGAGTCTGAGGAGGAGAGAGGAAGCGAAGAGGACAGGAAGGTTATGGGAAGATGCCAGGAAATAATGCCTTGAGGAGGGAGAAACCCCAAATATAAATATACCCTCAAGCCAACGCACTTGCTCGGATGACAGCCGAAAAGAAGACTTCTTTCCGAAATGTATGGCTTAAACAGGCTTGAAAAGAAAAGGAAAGAGTAGAACATACCGAATGGCGTTCCAGCCCATCTCATGCCCCTTGGAGCGCATGATTCTCACGACGTCGGCCTGCTGTTCCTTGTTCATGGCCGGGTGCACCTGCATGACAGCCTCAAACAGGTCCTCTCTGATCTCTTCCCACTTAGGCATTGTGGCAACGAGGAAATGTAGTTATGGTGAAGTTGGTACGCTAATTGCGTCTTGATGTGTTGCGATGTTATGATGTGATGTGGTTTTGAGGAATCGGTCTTCGGTTTGTGGGGGAGTCGAAGGGGAGGTGAAGGAGCGGAAATGGCAACAGAGCACGAAGAACTCGACAACAAAACCTGGCCCCGTAAAACCGGGTATCCATCTCAAGTAAACCCAGTGTTCTCGGTGCACTTGCTGCACAGCAGTTCCAAGAGGGGTGGGGAATAGGGGCAGACGTAGGTACTCTTGTGAATCAAGCGAGAAGGAAAGAGAATGTATTTCACTACTAAACAATGCCCAAGTGACGGCACCATGGGGATGGGCTTTGATCTGTTAATCAGGTGGAGGCGTAGCCCTGTCGTGGTGAACAAGCCGCCGAGGAACCATGGCGTTGAGAGGCCGACCAGGCTTGAACGAGGGGTGGCCGTTCGACACCCCACGGGGTATACAAACACGTTGCTGACACGTCTTCCAAGTTGAAAATAGAGGGGGTCGGTTTGCCAGGAGCAGGAACAGCGAGACGTTGCTGGGACTTGAGAACTGGTATGTCAGTCATAAAAAAGCCACGACTAGTTAGGATGTTGAGACCACTTTGTGTTTGTGTGATTGATCCTGCCCTAAATAAAAAGAAACTGTACATTATATAAGGACTTGATAAAACTCCAAACCCGCGCCGGGGTTGCCGTTCCTCAGCACCATCTTACATCCGTTGCGGTTGGCCATTGCAGCTTCCATGGAGCCGATCATTAGCCGGGCCGTCGATCCCTAAGACCCTCATCCCTATAACCCCCACCACTAAAACGGAAAGACGTATTACATGGTGGTCGTCGGAGCACACCATCTCCGAGACCTGAGTGTCACCGCCAGTCGGTCATAAAAGACTAAGCATCGCCGTACTCGTATCTGTGATATGTGTTAGCATAGGGATGCAGTTAAAGGAGGGATCAAGTTGGACTTACTCGCCGGTATATTCGTCTGGCGTTTCCGAATTGTTATGGCCAGAAAGAACGTGTAACACAGCTTCGTCCTCTAGTGTCGGTTCTTGAATGTCTTCCAGCCTCTGTCGTTTTGACACATGCTCCTCCTCATCCTCCACCGCATCGTCTTCCAAGCTGGAGTCGACAGTAAGGTTCCCGGGGGCAGTCATCTGTGCTTGCGGAGCAACACCTTGGTTGACCTGAGGTGGTGGCGGCTGAGGTTGTCCATGGCTGACGGGAAGTCCATGACAATGTAGGAAGTCCATGGTTCGCAGGGGGGCCATGGCTTGGGC
>NT_165982.1:2059735-2095180 GCF_000143365.1 Chaetomium globosum CBS 148.51
CGCGACGACTCTAAAAATTGCTAAGGTTTGCTAAGGAGAGATGGATGGGTGGCGGGCGGGGCGAGCGACTCAAACAGCGGGAAAACGGCCTGATCATTCAGCCGGTGACGAGAGAAAAGAATGGGATGTGGGGAAGCGAAAGGCAGGCTGGGTTACATTGTTGCCTGGCTGCCTGAGGAATGGGGATTCTTTTGACTTCTTTGACTTCTTTGACTCCTTTCGCAGGTTCTTTGACCTTTCTGGGCCGTGCATTGTCTCGAGTGGGGCGGGTTAAATGAGCTGTCAGATGATCGCGCGCCAATATCGCGACAGAGGGCCCACCCACAGTGCCGATTGCGACGCGCTGTTTGCCTCGGACTTTCCAACCTTCTCTTTCCAGACAGTCCGCGCCTCAGTTTGACTGACCGACCTTTCTTCTTTAAGGCAACACGCAAGGATGACGAATTAACTATCAATTGGGCAAACATGCTCGATGGCTTCGCCGTCACTCACCCGCCTTGCTCGCACCCACTCGATTGGCAAGGCAAGAAATAATTGGCCCTGTGCCGCCGAGTCTCGGGCCAGAATGCCATGGAAGCGAGAAGGCAGGAGCGGGGGATGTCTCCCGCATTGACCCTAACGGCCATCGTCAGGCAGCCAACCAGTTCATGGCAGCTTCTCCGCCTTATTCCTTCCCTCAAACGGGCTTAAACATTTTGGCTGCCTCAGTCATTTGACTCCAACCTCGCTGCGACAGGTTGTCGGCATCCTCAGGCAGCCGACCGATTCTGTGCCTTCAAGGCCAATGAAACGGCAATGTTCCGTTTTCACCCGCCAATCACCCGCATTCCGGCGGCGAACAGCCAAGTGACTCATGTGTGACGCGCAGTCCACCACTTCGCTCTTATTTTCGGACGTGTTTGGGCGGGTTTTACACTGACTGCCCCGTGAGTTGGTTGCCCTGCCCTCCTAGAGGACCAGTGTTGTTTGCTCTCACCGGATCACTTAGTGTAGGTGAACAATGAGCGAATGCGACTGGGCTTCGACGAGGGGCGACTCAATTCGTCAGCCCTCGCAATCACTCCCTGCAGGAGTGCGTAGTGCAAGCCGGGGGGTTGTCTGGGTGGGTGTCACCGTCCTCGGCCTTGAACAGGGATCTGCATGTCTTGGAAAAAAACCACTTTACGCGGAAGTGCCGCGGTGGCGTGTCGCCCAGTCCCTCCCGCGCAACTCCATCACCGATTTTCAGTGGGCGATCCGCTTTCTTTTGTTGAGTTTTCCCCACTCCGGAATGATGACCAGGCAACCATCGCATTGCTGTGGCAGCAGACGCAGGGGCTCTCAATCTGGCTGGATTCAAACAAGGAATAAATAGGTCGGGGGAGCTGAGCTGAGCAGAGAATTCCGCCCGGAAAAGGAGACCCCCCTCCCCTCTCTTGTCGGCGCTTTCACCATGCAGCTCCAGCTCCAGCTTTGCATGCGCCTTTCTCCTCATTTGGCAATGGCTTCCTTGCTGCGATATCTTGTTTGACTGGAGACAAATAATAGATAAGCGTCCTCGCCTTGCTTTCTCTGAACCAAGGAAATCTTCCCTAGATAATGGGAGCTTTCTCCCCCCCTCCCACTCCAAAGCTGGACCTGGTCCGCACCAAGCCAGAAGCAACCTTTTGATGGTGAAACAGGCATATAATCCGCCAGCCTCACCACTCATCTTAGTGACTCACTTCTCCACATCTGAACAGTGGATTTCGGCTGCAGTGATCCTTGCCACAGCTTCTCCTCGTAGCGGTCAAGCGCTGACGTTCAGGTTCATATTGAGCCACTTGCCCTGCTTCACTCCCAATATTACTCTTCTCTTCTGTCCTTGGCTGAGTCGCTGGCCTTCGACCGCTCCTCCTTTCCTCACCCTCCCTCCCTTATCCCTCTCCCTCTTGGTCAGATCGTGGCCCGGCCACCAACACCGCCGCCATGTCGAACAACGACAATGTGATGGCCCGCTTCTTGTTCGCAATTCTACAGCAGAAATGCCTGAAGGATGTAAGTGACCAAGGTGACCATGGACCATCGGGAGAGGGGTCGAGGACTAATTGCCCCTGAATCCAGATCGACTGGAACAAAGTGGCTCACAACCCGATCCTCGCCCAAGAGATCACCAACGGCCATGCCGCTCGCATGCGATACTCGCGGTTCCGAGCCGCCATGCTAGGCCTGGAGCCTCAGCGCCGGAACCGTCCTAATACCAACAACACCAACAACAAGAACCGCGTGTCGAAGAAAAAGAAGGACGATAGCCCCAAGCCGGTAAACAAGCCACCGAAGAAGGACGAGGAGGAGGATATCGTAAAGAGGAGCGGCAGCGGAATTGGGAACATTAAGACTGAAAAGACAGTCGACCCGGCCATCAAGTCTGAACGAAAAAGCATCAGCCAGCGACCCCCGCAACCATCCCAACCTCCCGCGCCGATGATCACGCCAGCCATGATGAAAGCCGAGCCAGGTCTTGTCAACCCTCTTAACCAACGCCAACACCTCCACCAGTCCTCCGTCCTCTCCGCTGCCTCTCCCAGTATCAAGAAAGAACGCCTCCCCACCACCACCGCTTCCACTTCCGCCGCCACCGCCACCGCTAAAACTGCGACCTCCATGCCCGAGCCCTCTCCTTTCGGCATCCTCACTGCAACTCCCACAGCATCCTCCTCCGCATCTTCCACCCCATACATCGACAACAGCCACCACCGCATGCAAATGCGTCTTCTGACCCCGTGCAGCGATTCCGACGGCGTCGTCGCCAGCATGCAAGGCTTCCTCCCCCACAGCCCACCACCGACCGAACTCCTGCACCACCACCACAACCAACACCAGCACCACATGGTCGGCGCCGGCTCCCCACCCCTCTCCGCATCCGCCCCATCACCCTACGACCTGTCCCAACAGCAGTGCTACGACAGCACGGGATCGCCCAGCCCATGGCATTCCCAGCACCAGCCGCACCACCACTCCCACCCCCACAACCACAACCACAACCACAACCACCACTCCCACCACCAGGCACAACCACAAGCACTCAACCCCCTATTCACCCCCCAACCCAACTTTGGCCTCGGCCTGAACTTGGGCCTCGGCTCAGGCTACGGTCTCGACAACGGCTTCGGCACTAGCAGCAGCAACCCGTTCTGCGGCGACCATCAGCACCACCACCATCACGGTCATGAGCATGAGCATGATGGGCATCATGGTGTGGATCCGTTGAGGTTGCAGCTTAGTGGTGGTGGTGGTGGTGTGGGGGGGACGAGTATGTTTAGGGAGAGGGAGTTGGAGTTGGAGATGAGTGGTGGTGGTGGTGGTGGCGGTGGTGTTGGGGGGGTGGTTAAGGGGGAGTGGGATGGGGAGGGGTTTGAGATTTGAGGTTTGAGAGTTGAGGGGATCTGGCTGGGCTTGATGTGTGTAACGGGTATGTTGAGTGTTTGAGTTAATGCTTGTCTTGTTTGTCTATCTTGCTTACGGTCTATCTTGCTTACATTGGGGGGGGGTTCGAAAAGAAGAGCGCTTCAGGGATGAATGATGGCTTCCGGTTGGGTTACATGTACTACGCTGTCTTTTGCTCTTGTTGCTTGGTTGCTGGCTTGGTTGGGTCTAGAGGGTCTTTCTTTTAGGTGTGTCTCCCCAAGCATATGCTGTCTACCTACCTGCTTGAGATGGGTCTTGGGTTGTCAATGGCATGACCTACTTAACTAACATGGGGTGTAAAATACTACGAATATGATGATGTGATTAATACAGTCCTCCTGCCTTTGGCTTTCGTCACTCAATGTTGACTGTGTCATTGTTGTTGAGTCAAAGGGTCAATGTTATCCCACCACCCCATCCCATTAAGTTCGTGGTCCTTCCTGTCATGTTTCTCTAAGTGAGGTCTGGGGTGTTCCGGACCCTCTCCTCAGTCACAAGCCTGCCAGCTTGGGCTCAAGTTCTTATCAGCACAGTGAATAACCAGTTGTTATTGTTAGGGTTTCTGAATCAAAACAATAGCAATGCGTGTATCATTAGGGCACAGTGCCTCCCCAGTTGTTGCCGTTTCATCTCAAGGTGCTCCCAAGTTCTTTTCCTTGCCCACCCACAAGCATAAATTCTCGAACTTCTCGAACTTCTCCCACTCTTCCACCAACCTTGGAGAACAATCGAAGCTTCGTTGAAGCTTTTTTCATTGCGACGAAAACAACCTCCCCTCAGCTCAAGGACAGTCACATATCATAGTAAGTTCATCACTTCACAGGCCTTGGCACTTTGTTCAACAGTAGTTGAATTATAAATCTATATTCTACACATATTTCGTTTCGTCTGCCCTTATTCCTTTCTTCCCTTCTCCCAGTCCGTCGCAAGTCACTTCCATTACTTTCGTCACTGTCCCTCCTCGGGATAGCATTTCTGTCGTCTCGGTCACTACACATCGATTTTCCCAGTTTACATCTCCCCATCGCCACTTATTACTCTTTGTTTTAGATTGTGGTTGCACTGATGGCTTACTCTCTGACCTGCAGAACCCCTCATCAGCCTCGCCCGAACGAACCAAAAAGCAAGGACCAAGATGCCTCCCAGGTCTGCGGCTAAGGCGGCCGCCGCGGCCGGTGAGGTACCTCAGCCGACTGCTCAGGAGGCCCACCTGTTCTATTCCGTCATCCAGAACACGAAGGGCAGGCCCGAGATTGACTGGGACGGCGTCGCGGCCGCCTCCGGGCTCAAGAATGCCGAGACCGCCAAGGTTGGTAGACTTTCTTTTCAACCCAAGTCCATCGTCCGGTCCCTTTGGCAGCACTTCCTAAGCTATTCTCCTTTTCCCCTCCCCCCGCTTCTAAGTAAAATAAATTCGATACTAACACCCTTTTGTCAGGTCCGCTTTGGTCAAGTCAAGCGCAAGTTTGGCTTCGAAAACTGGGTTGGTGGCAGGCCCAACCCTCCCAGGGCCCAGGAGGAGGGCGGTGATGACACCGGCCCTCAGACCCCCACCACCGGTCGATCTAAAAAGACCGCCACCATCACCGGAACCGGCGCCGGTGTCAAGAAGCGTACCGCCTCCACCAAGCGCGGTACCGCCACGCCGGGCACCGCCCCGCGCACCACCCTGAGCAGCCGCACACGAAAGGCGAAATCTCAGGCCATTCTCCGGATTGAGGAAAATGCCAACGTGCTCCAGCAAATGGTGGAGGAGGATGAAGATGACGAAGATGAGATGGAGAGTACGTCTGAGCCTGGAACCCCGGAGACACCGACCAAGACGAAAACTTCCCGCCATAGCGAACCCACCGCCGCCATCACGGACGAATTCGTCGACTTCCCGGCCGTGATGCCCGACCTGGTCGTCCAGCGCCAGGCTATCCTCATCTACCTCAGAGGCAAGTGGACCGTCAGCCCGTCCCCTATTGAGGTCCACACCCAGTGGCTCTCTCGCCTGCCAGCCGATATCCAGTCGCGCTTCTATTCTCAGGCCAACATTAAAAGCAAGACCGAGGGCGAGTCCGACGAGGGCAACACCACTGATGGAAACGACAAAAATGCCAACAATTATCTCAATGCCAACGCCCGCACCAATCCCGGCCCTGGCACCAATGTTAGCAAGGTCGTCAAGGCCGGCAACAGCACCAAGGCCAACACTGGCACTAACGTCGGCAGCGTTATCAAGGCTAGCAACGGAACCAAGGCCGGCGGCAACCGCACCAATGTTGCCAACACCACCGGCAGCAACGCCGCTAGCAACAATTTCATTGTTTACTCGGGCGAGGATCCCAACGCCACCGCCGCGCGGCTGTTTGGCACTGGCCGCACCAGGGGCACTGGCCGCACCAGGGGCACCCGCGGCATCCCCGCTCGTACCTTTACCGGCGCCAGCCTCGGCAGGCCTATGATGACCCCCATGGGCGTTGCCGCCACGGGCATGGGCTATGGTAACATGAGCCTCGGCAACATGGGCCCCGGCCCCGGCTTACTCGGGGGCACCATCGGTCGCAGCATGTCCGGCAACATCGGCGGTAATATTGGTAGCAACGCCAACCTGGTTCGCATGAATGCTTACACCAACATGCCCGGCAACATTCCTGGCAATACCATAATGCATGGCAGCATCAACATGCCCGGCAGCATCAGCCTAACCGGCAACCTCTACATGCCCAGCAACATGTCCGGCAATATGCGCTACGCTTATCTGCCCGGCAACGTGCCCGGAAATTTGGTCTGCTACGCCAACATGCCCGGCAACACCGCCATCGGCAGTAACGTCAACATTCCCGGCACCATACCCGGCAGCATCATGCCCGGCAGCACCATCCCCAGCACAACGCCCGGCAACGCCAACATGCCCAGCAGCACCATGCCCAGCACCACAGGCGTCAACATCGCCCCGGCCGCCATCCCCATTGACCCGGCCCTCCTCGCCCAGGCGGAGCGCGACCAGGAAGAGCGCGACAAGCAGATGCTGTTTGGCGGCGGCGAGGATGACAGTTTCTAAATCCGCGCGTTGGCCGCGCCTGTCTTCCGGCCTGAGCGCCTGTCTGCCGCTCGCTGTTCTTGCTCGGTTCGTTGGGCTGGGGAGAGGGGTGTGGTGCGGGCTATTGAAGAGGGGGGGAATGGCATACAAGAGGACGCACATAGGGGCTTTCTGGGTTGGGTTGGGTTTGTTTCCCCGGGATGGTGTGCTAGTTCTTTCCTTCTTCTCTTTTGGCTGGCTGGGGTCACTGGCGATGGTGGAGGGGCGTCGGTCGTTGGGAGGGAGTCGATGCTCGGCCGCGATAAGGATGTTTTCCTTAGTTTCTCTCTTTCTACTGGTCATCGCAACTTGTTGCGGACATGGGAATAGACGGGCATAGCGTCGGCGTCGGCGGATACTTGGGGAGTGTCTCAATGGTACCTGGCCGGCACTCAGTACCATAGTGGTAGTTGCTTCGGTCCTCTTAAAGGAGCTCAAATGATAACCGGCTTCTCACTGACAGGACACGAAAACTGAATCATCGAGGGCCACCGTGAAAAATATATTTATAGGTTGTTTCCCCAACGCTATCCATCTACCCGCGCAGGCAGTGTCTGTTCACATGCACATATTACCCGAGAAGATCCAGTAACAACCACGCAAGTCTCTCGTCACGGAGTGCCTCCGGAAATAGGTAAGCCAGATATATATACAATACACGAGATGCTCTTTTCCTCCGAGAAAGCGCTCCTCGTCTCGCAAGACAGCTCATAAAACAAAACAGTAACGGCTGCAAGGCCCTGTTTCCATCGGGCCGGCTTGCGCCAGGTATCACTAAACAACATGACAAGACAACAAGCCACAACAAGAGAGAAAAAGAACCGTCAAAGGTGTGAAATACAGAACCCTATACAGATCCAGACGGCCAATTGGATGCAAACAAGCATCGCCATCTCTCACTCGCTCTCCTCCATCGACCGGTCTCAAAAACAACAAAAGTTTCGCATCGCCTTAGCCCCCTAACCCCAATGGTGAGCAGCACGCCTTCGCCACCCAGCCTAATGTCAAGCCGTCCGGATGCCGGGCTTGCCGACGTGCCAGGACGGCTCCGCAGTAAATCAAGCAAATAAAGACAAGAACACGGAAGAAAAAGAAGAAAAAGAGAAATCGTGAGGTATCGTTCGCCCGTTCCGAATCACCCATCCGGAACCAAGTGATATAAACAGGGAAAGAAAAAGTAACGGTGGTTCGTAAAACGCCGCGCGCCGTCGCCGCTGTCCGTTGATTGCTGTGTACGCCTGCCTCTTTGCCCTGTGGTACCGACTCCTTTTGTCCTCCCCGTGCAAGTAGGAAGGAAACCAACGCTAAAATAATACAATGTGTCGACATGTTTGTTAATGTGCTATGCATGGTGATGTGATGACAGCGGGTAGATGTTGTAAGAGAGATCTGGCGGGGTTGAAATGTAGAGTATATAGGTGGATTTTGGTCGTTCGGAGGATGGCGTCATGCACGTGTGTAGTTGCAGGTAGCCCAGGTCGAGCGGGTTGGTATCGGGGTGTCTAGTGCCTCGGCCCATGGTTGAGCGATTGCCTAGGTCTCTCCCGCTCCCGATCCCGCTCCCGTTCCCTTTCTCGCTCCCTGGGCCGATCTCGACCCCGATCTCTGTCCCTGTCTCGATCCCGGTCTCTGTCGTGACCCTTGTCTCCATCCCTGTAGGTGTCCCTTTCCCGATCTTTCTCGCGGTCCCTCTCACGCTCGATTTCCCCCTTAACGCTGACCTCTGGTTGCCACCTCACCCCTTCCCGCTCAGCCCACCGCCTCATTACCCCCAAGACAGCCGCAACCGCATCATCCACGGTCGTCCACGGCCCCATGGCCACCCTCATCCTCGGCTCGTCCACCCGCTCCCACATGGTGACCGCCTCCGCCCACATGAGCGTGCGCGTGCGGTTGTGCTTGCCCCAGCGGGCAAACGTCGCCGCGGCGGCGCCCGGGTCCAGGGTCGCAAAGGCGTTGGTGATCTGCTCCAGGCTCAGCGCGTGCATCTGGACAGCGAGCGCCCTCAGCGCCTTGTTGTTCTGCACGCGGCTTCGTAGCTCGTTCAGGTGCGGTAGCAGCGACTCCCACGCCGCGACCTCCCACACCTTCCGCTCGAGCATACGCGACTGGTTGAGCGAGTCGAAAGCCACCATGTACGCGAGTACCATCTCGAAGTGCAGGGCCGTCACGCGCCGTTCATCGGCGGGCGACAGGGCAGAGCCGCGGTCACGTAGGAGATCGTCACGCGCGTGCTTGAGCTTGCTGCCAAGCCGCGTATACTCGACGTTCCTTTCCTTAAAGGACTCGGCTTGGGCGATCGTTTTGGGGTCTAGAGGCTCTGACCGAGTCGGGGGCCGGTTATCGGAGGTGCTTGGGGTGAGGCCGGTTGTGGCCGCTGGAGTGTGAATTTGGCCCTGGGATTGGCTTGATGTCACCCGGGACATGGATGTAGCCGTGTGCTTGAGCGGAGTGGTCGGCCCAGCTGGCTTTGCTGTAATGGCGTCTGCGGTTAACTTAGGCCGCTTAGAGGCGGTAGTCTCCTGCGGAACATCCTCTACCGCCCGTGGTCGCTTCTTGGCTGGGGGAGGGGCCGCTTCTGCACTCTCCGAGCGCTCCTTCTTAAGTGCATCTTTTGCTGACTTAGATGGGAGGCTCAGGAGTTCCTTAGCCCGTTTCGCATTCGCCTTATTCCTGAGCTTAAGGGTGACAATCCTGGAGGACCGGGAATGCTTCACTTCTTCTTCGTCTGCCGGGTATCCAGGGGGGGCGGCCACTATTGTCTTCCTTGCGCCGCCTGATGAGTCGGATGACTGGTTAGACGATTGGCTAGACACTCCCTTTGAAGCGGTTTGTTTCCGGTCTTGGAGGGCAAGAATCTCCTCGATAACTGGGGGTAACGTGGGAGAGAGTAGCGCCGGTATCTTCTTAAGAGGCTTCTTTGCTTTCTCCTTTTCCGGCTTCGCTACCTTGGTCGTCGGTTTCTTCTTCGACACATCTTGTTCGGCGTCCTCATGGAACAGAGACGGAGGCAGGGGTGATAGAAGCCGCGGTAGAGCTGGTTTTATTATCGGCTCTGGTTTCCGGGGCGTCGGAGTCCCACTGTTCGACCGTGGCCTTGACCCGTTGACCTGAATCGTCGACCTTGGAGATGAGGTGTTCTCTCGGTCCCTGTCAGAGTATGAGGGAGGCATGCCGTTGTGGGTAGGATGTAATGTTTCCGTCTTCGTATCTCTTGATAGCCTCTCCGTCGTTTCCCGGCCCCGCGGCGTCTCTGGCTTGGATTGCCGCGGTCGGTCCGTCTTTGCCGTGATAGTTTCGCCCTTGGCTCTTTTCGGGAGAGGCGGATCTCCGCCTGCCTCCGCGGCCCGCTTACGGTTCTCTGCTTCGGGTTGCGATTTCGCTTGCGAAGTTTTGATTCTGCCGGGTTGGTCAGTGGGCTGCAACGCATGCCACAGCCTGGGGGTCTGATCAACATACCTGTCCCCGTTTGTCTCTGGCCGTGACTTCTCTGGCCGCGCGTCAACCTGGCGTGACGTATTGACCTTCTCACTAACCCTCACACTACTATCTTTTCTGACGTCATCCTTTGGTGGTAATGGTTTCGCATGGACGGTGCCATTCGTCTTTGTTTCTATCCTCGCTGGCATCCCATTCTCCACTGGCGACGCTGACTTCTTTCTATTTTGATAGTCCGTCAAGGACAGCTTCTTCTTGGCCTCGCCTTTGGCGAGAAGCTTGATAGGCATGGGGGGCGGCAACTCGTCCGTAATCTCAAAGCCGGCGCGAGTCATGAGGATCCCTCGTTGCGCAGCGGATATGTACGTCACGTATTGTAGAGGACTGCTTGCACCTCTAAACCACCAACCGGCCGGTTCGGGAAATCGGCGGTCAAAGGACAATGAAAGATGGTGCGGGCGGTCTGGGAGGATGCGCTGGGCCACTTTGTGTGCATTTTCCGCCGCTCCATCCATCCTTTCTTTCATCGCTGGGACATCGGATCTATCAAAGAGAGTCGTATGGCGCGGTTCGTGTGGGTCGTCGCAGGGCGAGTCGGTAGATGAAGCTCGAGGGTTGTGCTAGGTGATGCGCGGAGCTTCGCGTGGAGAATAAACCATCCGCCCAGTGGCCTCTAGCTCCCTACGATTTCGTGATTCGAGGCAGAAAAGGTCGTTCGATCAGCAGGTCACAGAGTCGGTTCGGTGCCTGGACACTTCGCGGTAAGTCTGTCGGCCTGCGCAATCAGTACGTGCACGTAGAGCGGAAAATTTCGCCAACCGCGATAATCAACCAGATTTGTCACACGCCGCCGGCAGCCCAATTGATGCATGACGTAAAATCAACGCTATCGGACTCCCAACCGGGGTGGTGTATCATGCACATACCCAGACTAATCACACGATTCCCACCGCGAACTTTCCTCCAGGTCGCAGCGCGCGCAGCCCAAGGCGGCGGCTAACAACAAAGACTTGCAGCCCGCCTTGCCGCAATGGCAAAATCGCCAAACTTTCCCAGTGTCTATCCCAGCCTCCTAAAAGCGACCGTGTATTTGTCGATAGGACACGAGCGCATCTCTCGGGGTAGAGGAGGCCGTGTCGTGGCGGTGCCCGGAGCCCAGTGCCGCGTCTTTTGGTGCTCACGAGACAATCGGTGGGGACGAGGACGAGAACAATCGGATTCGAGTCAAGCTGCGATATGCCGCCAGCCGGCTCGTTGCTTGGTGGTATCGGTAAGGCACAAGATTCAACGGCGGTGATGTGCAGCGTGGGTGGGTGGTTCGCAGGATGCCGAGGGTGGGATTCCGGGCGCGAACAGTGGAGAGCGACAGGGTGGTGGGAGCTTGGCCTGGGTCTCCGGGCAGGTGGGTCCACGGAGCGGCGGTCGGCCTGGGCTGTACTGTGTATGTATGTACTGTTCAAGATTTCCTTGGCTCAACGACAACTGGCAGCTCGGCCGTTCCACATCCGCTTGCTGGCATGGTCGGGTTGCGGAATCTAGCATTGCTGTCTGTAACACAAAGCTTTGTTTCTTTTTATTTCCGCCTGATCAAAACCTGCGAGGCTCTGCCCCTCGCGCCTGAGTTCAGTGCTATATGGAAGACCCACCAAAAAACCCTCCATTGTCTTCCTTATGCTAACTACAATGGCGGGAACCTGCAGCCTTACCATTGAACCTGGAGCCGGTATTACATTCGTGGAATGGGTATTGCCCCTCCTAACAATGGAAGCAGAAGCGCAGACGCCACGCGGGCTCTTGGACTCGACAAATTGAGGGTATCGATTATGCAAAAGCGGGCTGCCTGATAACGGCGCGGTAAATCCGATAGGAGACTTCGAGTTCTAAGATGGGAAATCTTGCGCCTCTGGTACCCGAGTTCATGCCCGCTAGGGAACTCGGTGCTACTGACCCCCACGGTTTATCACACCCGAGCCGCCAGCCCAGGCACCACGTGCGTGAGAACACCAACCCTTCTTGATGGTGTAAATTTACTATCAAGTACATAACTTAGGATAACCTTGCGAAAACAATGTGGAACTTTTACTAGCTAGTCAACTCGAACCTCGAAAACAACACAATGTAGAACTTTTACAAAAACTCCAACCCGGAAAATCTTTCGTAGCCCAAACAAAGCTGAATTACCTAACTCCTCCCCATTAAACTAAGTGTAGTTGAAAAGTGTACAGAAGACGGGATGCCAAATCTACCAAACAAACAATTCTACAAGCAACACTGAGGACATTGACATTGAACCATCCCGATGCCAGTTACGGACCCAAGTTCAGAGTGCTCTCGGGTGTCCGGCAAGCAACCACGTCCGGCCATGCTCCTAGCCAGTCCCGTTCGTCAATGGCACCAGGTGTTCGACACCATTGAGGCTTGAATCTATCCTCCTCCGCTTCAGAGTCGGCCGACCGCTCTCGTCAAGATCCTGCAGCAGCAACTGCTGCATGTTCTCTACTTCAGACGCGTCGAATGGCTTGGCCTCAGAAAAGCTGCCAGCCTTGTCTTTGAAATCCTCTATCCGCCCTTCGAGCTCATCGATGCGAGGGCCGAGGGTACCGACCAAAGTTTTCAAAAACTCGATGTCGGCATTGAGCTGACGGGCATTTGGGTAGAAGTGCTCGAGACGTCCGATGATGTGCTCGGCCAGCGACTTGGTGGATAAGTTGTTGAATTGGGCGTCCAACACCAGGAACGATTGCCGAAGCATATCGACCTGCTTGATAAGATCTTCGCTAGCGATTTTTGAGACGTCCTCAGTGAGTCGGCTGATAGTAACCTTGGTCGCGTCAAATTCGGATTTGATCGAGGCAAGGTCCGAATTAATTGTGTCGAACTCGGCTTTCGCCACCCGACTATGCCCCGTACCAGGCGCGGGGCTAGAGGTGCTGGTGGCGGCTGCTTCGAGAGCTTTGATGCGCGCCTCGTGTCCCGTTGTAGCCTTCTGTGCCTCGTCCACCAACTGACCCAAATCTTCGCCCATCCCTACCACATATTGTTTCACTTGAGAAAACAACTCTTGCTGCCTGGCGTCGACTTCCTGCTGCGAAACAGTGTGGTCCATCTTGCTTTGAAGGCTTGCCACCTTCGCTTGCAGGTCCGGAAAACCGATGGATACCGCCTCGGCCGCGCTATCGAGCGCTTCCGTGTCAAGACTCGAAAGCTTCTCCTCATGCTCTCCGATCTTCCGAGCTTCGTTGTCCACTCGTTGGGTACAGGCCATCAAGTCGTCGCGGAGAGCGACGGTGTCTTGAGTACTCTGAGCGAGCTGCTCGGTAAGCTCGCCCACCCGTTTTAGAAGGCCAGCAATATCAGATTGTAGAGCTGAGCTTTCCTTCCGTACAAGTGCAGAGACCTCAACAGTTGAGATAGCCTCACGGCTCTTCGACTGCTGCTTGTCGAGCTCAGCACGGACTGCACGGACCTCTTCCTTCACCCCCTCGACCGACTCCTCGTTCATCCTCTTCATGCTTTTGATTTCCTTCATATCCTTTGCCATCTCTTTCATGTGCTCCCGCAACTGTTCTTTCATCTGTTCCTTCATCTGTTCCATCATTTGCTCCTGCAGCTCCGCACGATGTTTGTCAAACTTGGCCTTGAAATCGTCCCGCACTTGCGAGTACTCAGTCTCAAATTTGTGAAGCTTCGCTTTGAGCTCAGTTATTTCTGCCTGCTGCTTCTTCAATGTTTCTAGTTGATTCTGAGGGATGGTTGGGGTGGTCGCCGTGGCCTTGGTCTCAGGCTCAGAGAGGTTTGCGATGGCCCGGGCGATGGACCGGGCCGTGCCGTCTACCACTTCTTGGGCTTTCTGTATTTGCGCATCGAGGGAACGCACACGCTCGGCATACTTGACCCTATGCAGATTTTGTACCTCCGGTACAGAGGGGAATTCCGCATGTTTGATCATTGATTTTTCATACTCCACTTGCCTTTGCTTGAAAACCTTGTCGAGCGGATCCCGTTCAGCCCTAAGCCTAGCCACGTTAACAACAGCCTCGTCGTGTTGTTTAAGCAAGCCAGCGAAGTTCTCCCATGAGGTGCTGCCGTCCATAGCAGGGCTCTCTGCGGGTGACCGAGACGTTGACGCTGGTCATGAGTTAGCAAAGTGACATCCTTCTGCTTGCGGAAAGATTCAAAAGAGCGGAAATATATCAAAAAGAAGAGGGAGGAAGAGGTGGACCCACTTGTTCTCATCCCCTGTTCCGATCGGGAAGAATTCACGGCGACTCGGGGTTTGGTGGTCGAATTCATTGAAGATGTTCCGCGAGGAGACTCGAGTGGATTGCGCCGCTCTCTCACAGTGGCGCCTGGTTCCCGCCGGTACCTCTCATCTTTGTAAGGATCTAGGCGGCGGTCCCGAGACTCAGAACCGCGCCGACCCTCAATGGTAGGACGCCGGGAGTAGGCGTCCGATGATCTGTGCGACATACTCGGGTCCTGTCGTCTGACTGGATTCGGAACAAGCCGTCAATCTGACTCGAAAATTCCGTGCATTCCACGGCTGGGCTAAATGCCGCGGTGTGGCGCGCTTATTGCGGCAGTATCCCGCGCGCCAGGCGCCCGACCGCTAGAAATAACCAGACGTGGTGTACAGAATGGAAGCGGCCCCAGCGCTGGAGAGATATCGTTATGTGAGCCGTGCGGTGAGCACGCGCGAGCGAGGCAGGTATTCCGCGAGTCGATGTCCTTGCGAAACGAAACAAATCTTTGCAACGTATTAAAGAAATTTTTGGTCAACGATGGTGTTGCGCCAGGTCTGCGGGCGGGAAAACGATGATTGCCCCACAACTCGTGTGGCACGCAGCCTGTGTAAAGGAAGGAGCGGCTTAGGTAGAAACCAGGTAGAGCGCACAAATGTACTAAAATATGAGTTTGATCTCGGTAACTTAAGAACCGAAAAGTTCGGAGCAATAATGACTGTCTAACAGCTGAAGGGGCAGGATGGAAGAAGAAGAAGCAAGCTCTGTTTTGAAGTTGGGGTGTGTTGGCTCGTCGTCCACTAAGTTGGGAGTTATTGGTTACCGGTGCAATCGATAAGGAAAGGGCGGTCGGTTGGGCTGAAGAGGCGCATATGCTACAGTGGGGATCCAAAAGTATCCGGCCACCCCGCTTTCATTAAACGCGAAACGCGTCTCGCGGTTTCCTACCCTTAACTTTTGAACCACGACAATTCAACAAGATGAAGCTCAATTTGGCCGATTTTGCTGCTGAATTGACTGCCGGACGCGGGAGATTACAGGAGCTTTCTCCAGGCGCACGTGCAGCCATTTGCACACTTGTTGCGGCCGGGCAGAGCGAACGCGCCGTTTCTCGCCTCTTTCGCGTATCCCGCGATACCGTCGCCCGCTGTGTTGAGCACTGGAAAACTCACCGAACGTTTGATTCGCGACCCCGGAAGGGCCGGCCGCCGGTTCTAACTCGAAGGGAGAAACGGTATATCGTTTTACTTGTCAAAAAAAACCGAACCATTGCGAAAAAAGCGCTTGTTAACGCAACTGGCAAGGTTGTCTCCTATTCTACCATCCGCCGCTGCCTCCGGTCACACCACATCCGCAAATGGAGAGCTATGAAGAGGATTCCTTTGACCAAAGAAGTGGCAAAGGATAGGTACAATTTTGCATGCGATTGGCTTGAGAATATCGACGAGTTCCTTCAGGTTAGTGGTGTTGAACTTACCTCCTATTTCTTACCCCGCTAATCGTTTCAGACGATGTTCTCAGACGAGTGTTCCTGTCAGAATAACACTTCAAATCCGACTAGCTGGGTGTTCCGATTTCCGTCCGAGAAGTTCGATAAGCGTTTCGTCAACCTCCAGAACCATGTGAAAGCGAACATCTCGATCATGCTTTGGGGAATGGTCTGGAAAGGGGGGAGAAGTGACCTCATCGTGATGGAGCGCGACGAAGATGCCCCGAGGCGAGGATACACTGCGAGATCTTACCAGAAGGCGCTCCAAGAAGGTCTCCTACCTCATTACAACGATACCCGGCATTTCCAGCAAGATAACGCAAAGATTCACGTCTGCAAGGCAACGGAGGAGTGGCTCCAGACGCGGGGGATTTCGTGGATCGAATGGCCTGCACACAGTCCGGATCTGAATCCGATTGAGCACGTTTGGGCAGCTCTGAAGAAAAACCTACGAACGTTATTCCCAGAGCTATGGTGCCTGAAGCAGAACTGCGTAGATATAGCAAAGTTCAAAGAGTGCTTGCATACGGCGTGGGAGGCTATCCCACAGTCGTTCATCGACAAGCTGATCGAGGGAATGCCACGCCGGCTAGCCGCTGTTAAAAAAGCGAGGGGGTGGTATACAAAATATTAAAGTTTTTAAACAGGGCTCTTAACAACATCTATTGGTTATGCGTCATGATTTGGTGATGTTGAGATATTTGCTGTTAAAGCCTCCAAGATATAATGTAGGTGGCTGGGAAAAAGCGGGGTGGCCGGATACTTTTGGATCCCCACTGTAGCCAATGGCTTTCCGTCTGGGTTGATACCCCTGCAGGGGATGGTGTGAAGATTGGAGAAGACGGCAGGCTATGCGTGTTTGTTTTTAAGTACCTTCCATCGTGTGGAGGGCCAGGAGCTCGAGACGTTCTAACCAAACTTATTGGGGCCAGGAGAACTCGATGAAGGTTGAAATAGGTCCATTACAAACAAAGGTTGAGTTTAAGTACCTGGAAAATGTCAAAGAGGGGCGGTCCCAGAGAAGCGCGCCGATCTGCAGTTCCATTTCCGCAAATACTGTGTATGGAGCTGCAAAGGGAGGCGCGTTCTGGCGGCCCTGGGTCGCGTTCTGGGCGTTTCATCTTCCGCCACAGTAATTTCGCCACCGTGGCTGTGGTGAAGCTACAAGGGTCTTTTGATGTGGCCAGAGCTTGGGCCCGGTTCCTCTGCTCGAGAATCTCGCGGCAGCCTCGCGAGAATAGAGCCGCGTCCATCAACGATCACCTTGGACGTGACTGATTTTGACACCGCAATTGAAAATGGCCGCTGTGAGTCCAATAATCTCAAGACGTCATTATCGAAGCATAGCAGAAACTGACATACCCCGATGCAGCCCGTTGTCACGATCTCCGAGAGCAAAGAGCTCCGGGGGCTTAACCTCATCGCAGCACACTCGCACATTCGTGGGCTGGGTGTCGATGCCGACACTCTAGAGCCCCGAACAGCGTCGCAAGGGCTGGTTGGGCAGGAGAAGGCCCGAAAAGCGGCTGCGGTTATCCTAGAGATGATCAAGCAGGGCAAGATTGCCGGTCGTGCCGTACTGATTGCTGGCCCTCCCAGGTACGCTGCACCACCATCGAGAAACTTGGAGCTCGTCGTGTCGTGCGCTAACCGTGTTTGGCAAACTTACAGTACCGGAAAGACAGCGATTGCCATGGGGATGGCTCAATCTCTGGGCCCCGATGTGCCCTTCACCACGCTCGCCGCATCCGAAATCTTCTCTCTGGAAATGTCTAAGACTGAGGCCCTCACACAAGCTTTCCGGAAGTCGATCGGTGTAAGGATTAAGGAGGAGAGCGAGATAATGGAGGGTGAGGTGGTAGAGATTCAAATTGATCGCAGCGTGACGGGCGGCGCCAAGCAAGGCAAGCTCACCATCAAGACGACCGATATGGAGGCCATATACGACATGGGAAGCAAGATGATTGATGCCATGACCAAGGAGCGTGTGATGGCGGGCGACATTATCTCTATCGACAAATCATCGGGGAAAATCACCAAACTTGGCAGGTCCTATGCCCGGTCCCGCGACTACGATGCGATGGGTGTCGATACCAAGTTCCTGCAATGCCCCGACGGCGAGCTGCAAAAGCGCAAAGAAGTCGTACACACGGTTTCGCTGCACGAGATCGATGTCATCAACTCGCGCACACAAGGCTTCTTGGCTCTGTTCTCGGGCGACACGGGGGAAATCCGGAGCGAGATTCGGGACCAAATCAACACCAAGGTCGCCGAGTGGAAGGAGGAAGGCAAGGCAGAAATTGTTCCGGGTGTCCTCTTCATTGACGAGGTCCACATGCTCGATATTGAGTGCTTCTCTTACGTCAACCGAGCCCTCGAGTCGGACTTGGCCCCAATCGTCATCATGGCCAGCAACCGAGGCCACTCCCGTATTCGGGGCACCGATTATAAGAGCCCGCACGGCCTACCCCTCGATTTCCTCGACCGCGTTGCGATTATCAACACTCACTCTTACACTGGCGACGAGCTTCGTCAGATTCTCTCCATCCGCGCGCAGGAGGAGGAGGTTGACCTCACCCCTGACGCTCTTGCTCTGCTTACCAAAATTGGTCAAGAGGCAGGGCTCCGCTACGCAAGCAACCTAATTACCACGTCTCAGCTCATCTGCGCGAAGAGGCGCGCGAAGCAAGTCGTCGTAGAGGATGTACAACGGAGTTTTAAATTGTTCTACGACCCTGCCAGGAGCGTCGGGTTTGTAGCCGAATCAGAAAAGCGGCTGATAGGCGATGACGGCGTCGTTGACTTTGTCGTAAAGTCCAACGGTACTGCGGGCGAGACGATGGATACGAGCTAAATTCGGGGAAGGGCAATATTCGATTTGCAGGCGTTTTAGGAAGGGGACAAAACTGTTTGGTTCATTGGGGTCTGGCGGACTTTGATATCATGTGGTGTAATGATTTGGAGTGGTGCGGAAAGAGATTTACAGCCGGCGAGCCTGCACCAGCTTGTCTTCTCAACACTGCTGCCTCCTCATTGATGTATTACACAAACGTAGCAACCCTCGTCCATCCGCCCTCCCCTCCTGCTAACCGAAACTCGACGCCCTCGCCAAAATAGCCAGCATCTTGCCATGCCTTCATAGTTGGACCGTCAAAGGGGCCTTGTTTAGCAGCGTCGTCCCGCCCGTCTGTCCAGCGGAACTCCCACAGCTTATCCTCCCCTATTCCCCCGCCACCTTCGGTCTCGTCTGGTTCCGGTGGCTCCACCCAAGCTTCCCCAGTCTCATTGCGATACTCTCTTATGAGTCGCTCCCGTTCCCTATCATAAATATTGGGGTAGTCTCTCTGCATCAACTTGTCTGCTGCGTCGGCAATAGCATTGATTGCGTCCTTGATCTTGGCCTGCTTCGGATCTTCGGGTCCCTTTTCAGAATCCACATCCATGGCGTCCCCTCCCTCACCGCCGTTGTTCTTTGCCTTCGCCTTCTTCTGTTTCCATTTGGGTATTTTCTTGGACTTGTTCTTATTTGTCTGGCTCTTCCTAAGCCTCGCCAGAGCATCCAAAGCCGTTTCGCCCGGTTCTAGCCGGATGATGAGCTCTTTGAACAAGTCGCCCGTCAACAAGCTGTCGTTCTCGCGCTGCTGCTTCCGCAGTTCAGCTTCGCGCTTATCGTGGGCTGCGGCGGCCTTCTTCATCTCTTTTTTGCTGATACCCTCCAGCCAACGGTCGTGCACTGCGTCTGCGTCGGCCGCCTTCCGGACGAAGTTACCTGCCTCGTCGAACGCACCGTCTTCCTGCTCCTCCCGCATGTTGAAGGCGTCGATCTTGGGCGCGTGTTTCTTGAGGCCGCCAAGGCCGACCTCTTCGTCCACGCCTTCTTCGGCGATGGCGAGCGCGACAACCTCTTCGTCATCATCGTCGTCGTCGTCTTCCTCGTCATTATCCGGATTTCCGTCTATCCGTACAGTGCCGCCACTCTTGCTGGTCGTTTCTTGGCCCTCGATCTCCTTGTCTGCGAGAAAGCGGACTTGCTTGTCCTTCTTTCCCGATTTGCCGCCGCCCGTCGCAAGGTTGTCGTCGGCGTCGGCATCGCCAAACATGTCCACTTCATCATCCTCCTCATCGCCACCGCCGGCACCAGCTTTGGAATTGTAATTGTCCATCACCTCCGCCAAGTCTACATCCTCAGCCTCCTTCCCCTTTTTGCCCCTGGCCTCGGCCCTGGTATTGAATGTCTCATTCTCGGAATCCGAGTCGTAACCGTCGATATTCACCGCACCGCGCTTTGTCGCCCTTCCGGAAGCGGCAATGACGTCTGCGTCAAGGACATTGTCATTTTCGTCTTCGTCGTCTCGTGCGCTCGGTGCCAGCGCAGATGGGTTGCGGACATCGAATTTGACCTTTTTGGATGTGGGGCCTCCCTCGTCGCGCTCGTCGCGCTCTTCTCCGTGATGAGCTCGTGCGAAAGCCTCCCCGGCCCGTTTTGGGCGCGCAGCCGAGAATCTGGATGACATGACGCCGTGATGAGCCCTTGGGGCGATATTTGCCCGGGGCGACAATGGAGGCAAGGCGAGCACTTTAAATATGCCAGGGTGTGACCAAGGAGCTTGGACGTGCTCGAGGAGAGGCTGTGGCTGGAGGGATTGACCTCAGCCTCGGTACCCCCCTCAACAAAAAAAACATACGGACCGGCAGATCGAGGCTGATACGAATAAATCAACGTCAAAATAAAACACAGTATTTCAACTATTAAATTTATACCAACCGCCTGCAAATCTTGCTGTCGGGCTTCCAGATTAGTGCGGTATAGGATAGGTACCTAAGTTTGGTACAGTGGGTGCATTCCATGCTCACGGGTACCTGCCCCAGCCAAGCTCGCGCCACATCCGAGAACACTGTACGCTAGAATAACCCCGCACAGTGCATTGCAGAGGCGCTTGGCAGCATGCTTCGCCTATGCCATCCTCTGTTGCCTTCCGCACCTTAACAAAACAAACCACACAGTTCCGATCAAGCACAGAATTCGAGGAATAAAACATTACCTTATTGATATCTAACCTTTCTTCTTCTATTTTCAACCCCGAATAACACTCGTACCACACCTGGCCCGTGATTCGAAAACATGGTGAGTTGAACCCCGCGTTTGGCGATTCGCACCTCGGGCAAGATCGCATTGTTTAACCCACGAGCGCAGTTTAACCCTACCGACTATCGTGGGAACCTTCGGGCTCCTCGCGCGCAACGTTTCGATGAATACTACCGGTGTTACCCTTTGATCATGGCCCCCGGCGCTGAGCGCCCCGACCTCAACTACGGATCCAAAATCTTTCTCCCACCATCCGCCTTGGACAAGGTATCAAGAATGCACGTTCAATGGCCTATCATGCTAGAACTGATTAACGGAGCGGCGGGGGGCAAACACACACATGCAGGTGTGCTCGAGTTCGTAGCAGAGGAGGGCAGAGCTTACATCCCGCAATGGGTATGTCGGATGTTCCCTTCTGGCTCCGGCCAGGCGTATTAACGGTTCGCAGATGATGCAGTCGCTCCAGCTTGATGTGGGCGACATGATCCAGGTCAAGACCACCTCCCTCGAGCTTGCCAAGCTAGTCAAGCTACAGCCACAGTCCGTTAACTTTCTCGAAATTACCGATCCTCGTGCCGTCCTCGAAAAAGCCTTCCGCAACTTCGCCGCTCTAACCAAAGGCGACGTCTTCAACTTCGAATACAACGACGAGGTCTACGACATGGCCGTTCTAGATGTAAAGCCCGAAACTGCTAGGATGGGCGTCAGCATGATCGAGACGGATGTAAGCGTCGACTTTGCACCGCCAGTCGGCTACGTCGAGCCAGAGAGAGCGCCACGCGGCAGCGGCACCAGCACGCCCCGCAGTGCAAGAGGTGCAGGTGGCGGTGTGCCTCCCGGGGGCCTACTCTACAGCCAAGGTACCATGGCACAAGCAATCAATTATGACTCGATCGCGCCAGGTTCAGCGGCATCTTTGGCAGGGAACTTTACGGGAGAGGGGCAGCGGTTGAGCTCCAAGAAGGGTGGCAAGGCTCCAGCGCCGAAGCCCGCAACCCCCGTGGCTGGCACGTCAAGCTCAACCAAGGAAGCCACGGTACCCATACGGCGTAGCAACGGGCCGGCGCCCCTGCGTCTTCCCCCTGGCAAACTCTTCCTAGGGTACGAAGTCAAGCCGGTCAAGACGGCTGAGGATAAGGAGAGGGAGGCTGCGAACGCAAAGCAGCCTCACTTTGCTGGTCAAGGCCAGACGTTGAGGGAAACCGCTAAGAAAAAGGGTGACAGTGACGATAAGGCTGGGAAATAGATGTACGGAGTAGAGACGCTGGGGGGTGAAGGCTGCATCAGAGTCACAAGTTACACGTACTAGGCCGGGGTAGCATCCTTCAGATGGCCATTTTGATTGGCGTTAAGTAGATCGGTCGGAGGACTTCAACAAATCTATGGCAATGGCCAGAAGCTTGAACGAGAGATAGAAAACTCTAGAGTTGATGCTGGGCAGTCCGATCTCAGGAAGCCTCGTTTACGCTCTTAGGTAGCTTTCTATTCACATGGACACTTCAGAATGCGACAAGAAATGGGATTTGAGATGGGGCTACCCTATTCTAAGTAATCAAGGTGGCCAACCTTAAAGTTCGTGTAAGGAGCTCCATTGTGGCTTTCAAGGTGCGTCCAGATGGCCCGTTGAAAACCTCAAGGTGCCGGCCCGGGCATCTTTCGTCCTTAGTCTGCAGAGTTCTACCAACGTCCCATCGACGCCATCGACGCCATCTCCGGAGCGATGCCAAAAATGAATTCACGTTTAGCTGCTTGATGTCGTTGTCCTCTGCCCAAGCACCTGCGAATACTGTGCGAATGGGCCGTGCGTTGGCAGTTACCTTACTGTAAAGCCCCGCAGCCTTTGCCACGGACCTGAAGCTCAGTTTCTTCAGCTGCATGTGCTTGGAGCGCCCCGCGCCAGAAGCAACCAAAAAACAAGCAATTGGTCAACCGGCGGACGAGCCACCATTCCATCAAATCCATCTCTCATCAACCCATTTTGAACTGTCTGTCCACCGCTCTATCAATTTGCCTCGTGCTCGGAACTTGTGGGGTGAAGCTTTGGGAAGCGCAGCTGTAATTTCCGATACCGCGACAATCCCATCCATCAAATCGATCATGAAGAAACCCGCTGGCAATGCGGCGGGTTCCGTACCCGCTGCATCGGCAGCGACAACTCGCAATTTACGGCCGCGCCAAGCGTCCGGCGCTCCGGAACCCCCGGCGGGTGGCCGAGTGACAAGGAGCTCGGCTGCGCTTCCTAGCACGGCTTCAACCAACGAGAATCCCGCGGTGCCACAACCTCCACCGCCCAGTACCCCAACAAAGTCGCACAAGCGCCCCGGATCGCCGGCCGCGATAGCAAGCCGACCAAAACGGACCCGCCACTCCCCTCACAAACCGGGGTTTTATGGAGAAGATAGCGATAGCGATAGCGGGGACGAAGTTGAGAACCCTCCTAATCCGGATGTGGAGCAGAAAGCGAGCACCCGTCAACGGCGTCAAGCTTCCCAGGTCTTCAGGCCCGTAAAATGGACAACCTCAGCTCGGACAACAAAGAACCAATGCCAAGCCGTTCCTATCAATTATCCTGCGCCCGAGAAAGGCAAAGGTGTGATTGAGGATGACATTATCCCGGACTGGGCCAGCTTGCCTTACATGATCTTGACCCAAATTTTCGTATATGCCGCCGCGCCGCTCACCGAAGCCCGTCACGCCCGATGGCTGACGGCAACCAGCGGCGTCTGCCGTGCATTTGCAGAGCCGGCCCTGACAGCCCTCTACCAGGCACCTCCGTTGCTGAGCCGGCCGATGGCACATGGGCTCGTGTCGCTATTGTCGAAAGACCCATCCACCACAATATTCAACTACAGACCGAAAGTGGAAGAACTTTGGGATTGATGTCGAGCAGATTGCCTCGAAGACGTTCAGGGGCCAACTGCTCGACCTCAAGTCCCTGGTCAACAAACTAACCTCGTTTGAAGCAGATTCGGGTTCTTTCACCAGAAAGACGACGCCCCTTACCAGGTCGCTAGGAATGGTAGCTTACGTTGGGCACTACCCTTCCCGCCCTTTTTTGAGGCTCTCAACGGATCGCAAGTCCCAGCAGAGGGAGCGCCAGATGACCAGCCCTACGCGGCTTATTGGATGGCAGTGGGAATCGGCGGCTGATGGGGGCCGGGTCTTGACCTCGCCGCCGTCAAGGCGCTTCACGAAACACCGGCCTTTTTCGAGTCTACTAAAAATATCGTTTGTCAATTACCATGGTTCCTTCGCTTCACGCGAAAGCAACTGGATGACAACGATGAGCTGGTCGCCAGGGATGGAGCCTTCATTCAAAGCATGGCTGACGCAATCACCGCTCTGCCAAATCTTAAACACCTCACTATCGAGTCATCTACTGCGGCCAACGACCAGTTATTGCGCCTTCTTCCCAAAGAGCTCGAGACTCTGGGGCTTATCAATTGCTGGGACGTTGATGGCGACGATTTCACAGCTTATCTCCTAACGAACGGACACCAACTGAAGCGCCTCATTCTGCACCATAACCAGTCGTTGGGTCTCTCTTTCCTCCCAGTTCTAGGAGCAGCTTGTCCAAATTTGCAGGTCCTCTCCATGGACTTCAAAACTTTCCAACATCATGAGTTCTACCGCGATTCGGACCCGAGTTACGATCAATTGCTCACCACAGACCAGGTTCCGGAGTGGCCCGAGGCATTGGAGGCGCTCCAACTCTTGAACATGAAAAAGTGGTCTGCAGATGCAGCCGAGACGTTGTTCCAGTCACTTGCCGACAGTTCCTCGAAACTGTTGAAGCTCCGCCACTTGGAACTGAAAGCTATGTTGAGCATCCCTATCCTGGAACGCTCAAGGCTTCGTAACAAGTGGGAGCGCAAGCTACGATACATTTTCCTGCGTGAGAACCAGGACCCTGTACCTTTGTTCTCCTTGCGAAATCCAGCACAGCCACCCGACAGGCAGGAGGTCAAACGCGCCTCAAAAAAGCCAAGCAAGTCTACTCGCGCCTTACCCGCTGGATATCCCTCGCGCCGGAGCGACCGGCTCAAACGATCGAACTCTCCGTCCCCCTCCAGCAGTATTGGTGCTGCCCGTAGTCTTCGAAACGGGCTTGGCCGGCCGTCGTATGCTGAGCCCGATACGGATGAGGACGAAGACGAGGAGGAGGGCGATGAAGCAGAGGGGGGTCAGGGTGTGGATGAGTCCGTCTCGAGCAGTCAACCCGAATCCCCGGCATCGTCGGCCGGGAACGAAGTACCCTTCCGCCAGGGTATGTGTGAGAAAGTTGAGATTCAACTAGATAACCAGAAGTCGGTTGAGACAACACTCACCATGGACGATTTCCTAGATAGTGAGAACAATGATCTGTCGGATGACGATTGGGTCGGCCAGGATGATGACGAGGATACCGGGTATGCTTGGTAGAAGGAGTTGTATTTTTGATGTTTCCTTCTCCCGTATATTCGTTGTATATTTTTTCATGGGTGGTGCATTAGCATGGTGTCAGGTTGAATGCTGGCACTCAAACTTGTACTGGTGGCGTTGGGTTGCTTTGCTTCGACTTGCTTGTATTTCTTGCCCATGACAAGGGCTGGGCCTGGGGAATGATCATGGAGTAGGGTAAAGTTGGAACTAGGGGTGGTTTTGTTTATCACGTCTGCTTGATGAGGCATTCGACATTTTGGGCGTTGCTTTAGCTGATGTATTTATCTACGACTTGCTACCTCGACCTTGGGAAAAGCTTCACCGAGGTCTCTAAGTACAAAATTGACATCGTCCCTAACGACTTGGTTCTCCCTCTGGTGATATCTGTGTCCATTTTACACGGTTTATGTTCTCCCTATTCCGGCCACGGCAACCCAGGTACCTTACCTGCCCATCGTCGCCTTCAAGCCGTTACAAAACCAACAGATAAAATTCAGAACGTTAATCTCAGGGAGTGCCCCGTTACACCAGTCTGTATCATCACAGCCACTCAGATCACCTACCTACCTGATGTTGCAAGCATCTGGACAGCCGAGAATCTGTTACATTGCCGGGCCGAGGGAAGCCAGAGAGAAAGACAGACAAGGTTAGGTTGCGCTCACTGATGATAATCTGTGGAATAGAGCAACGTCTGCCACTTGCCCAGTTAACCCACGCTGATACCACGATGCTCACGCCCAACGTTTATCACGCGCGATGGAACTATCCCGCTTCCAGCCTTCTGTGATCCAGTCTGAAAGTACACATTCTAATCAATATAGCAGTGAGTTGGGCTATTTTGAACAGCTGATTAGGTGGAGCTTCATTTATGCCGATGGAGTTTTTGACACTGGGCACTAGAACGGTTGGTTGCATTTTTGAGATGATGGAGGACCTCTTTCTTCAGACGGCTCAGTTACATCATACATGTCCCTAATTGACAAACAACATCCTACCTCGTCAGTATTCCGCGGCTGTTGATGGAGAGTACCGGATGTACAAATCCTAACCCGACTCAAGACTACCTACCTACGTAGCTTTGACCTCGTTAGGGACGTCGGAAGTTCGGAACTAATAGTATCTCTTGCTCAGTTCTAGCAGCCGGATTGCGGGTTGGACATCAAAGAAAATACACATGTCACAATAAACAGCCTTGAAACCTCCTGGTTCAGGTTAAGTTATTGTATAGCTGGCCCAACAACGTTAATCAAATCTGTTTGATTGTCTACAGAACAGGAACAGCTGCCTTCCGTCCGATTCACCATTAATCACGACGAATCGGTCATTGATCCACCCTCTTAGCCATGGAAGAAATGACGTGACAAAAGCGGTGGACAACAGACGAATGAACTCTGGGTAGGTATGATGGGAAACTGAGAGGCCGTTTTGGGGCTAGCCTTGGGCAATCTAATTGACGATGCTCTAGAATTGGCCGTTTCTCCATGTTTCGGGACGATTTGGGATGATGGCATGCGAGCTAGAGAGTCTAGTGCCTTGTAGGTGCATACACCCTATTCAACGGATGCCTCTGTTCCAGCTTTGACAACTTTGATCTTACAGGTTTGGAATTTCTGCAACGAAGGTTGCTTCTCGTCATCATGATGTTCGAGGGAATTGAGTCCTTTTCTTGTGGTTCGAACACTGATGAAGAATACCTTTTGGTCCAGGCAGATAGATGCATGTGGGCCAGTGCCCCCCACATATCATCTTAGCTGCATTCTAACCTTTTCCATTCAATAATTTTGGACTCTTTTCTTCGCCAGTTGCTTGCGCTTCAACCGAAGCCCGAGTCCAATTCAGCTTCATACCCCTGGTCCATCAGCTCTGTGACAAGGGTCCGTTAGCGAGATACCTTCTTGTCCACACAATTCATATGCTACATTTGGTATTGTGCTACCGCGATCGCCGCTAACCGTACAGGGTCGGAGGACGGAGCCGACGCCCCACGACGACCGGGGCCGCCGAAGTGGCACGAATCAACAGCAAACCTGAAATCGCGATAGGAGAGAATCTCGCTCGCCTTTTCGGCTACGGTACGCGTCTTCCCCCATCGGCCATCGGCACCCCTTCATTGCTTACTCCACTGCCGTGCCCCCTTTTTCGTGTCGATGGCACTCTGAATGTAAACGCCACAACTTGTGTTTGATGCACTTACTTGGTGGCTGCACTCTGTTGATTTCAACCATCGCCCATCAGCCTCGGCAGTGCGCGCCAGTCCTCCCAAGCGGGTGGTCAACTTCCTTGTCAATCAATCCACATCACATCTCACACTCTCAAGAGATCACAACCGTTCATAACTGGCTGATAGTTCCTCATCGGTTTCTATTGTTGCCTATCTCGGCCGCACTTTCCTCGACCTATTACACACCTTCTACAATCTCGCGATTATTTTACTTTTTCTTCTTCTTCTTCTTTTTTTTTTTTTTTTGCTACCCTACCCTTATATCTGCGCACTTCGCCGTCATTCCCAACTTCATTCCACCGAGGGATTATTTCAACCTGAACCGCGACACTACGGCACCTACTGTACCGCTTTTGCGCTTCTCACCAGACAATGCGGCTTATCCCACTTTGCAGACCTCGTTGACCCCTTCACGCGTTTCACCAGGCTCGAAGGGCTCAGACTAAAGAGAGTCATTGCCATCCGTCCACGTGCTCATGACATGGTCCGGCTGACATCTTTACGCCATGTCGACCCCAAGCCATCACAACCGTGGCCTGCCCTTCCTGCATCGGAATTGGCTCAAGGCTACCAACCACTGGGACGCCAAGATGGGCAACAAGTCTTCTTCCCAGACACGCGACGCCGGCGACAAGCTCGCTGATGTCGACCACCAAGTCCGGCGTGCGGCAAAACGCCGCCGTCTCGATGATGATTATGATGGCTTCCCGCTATTTGAGAACTATGGCACCGCCCAGCGCGCCCTCCGCATTGAGGTCCTCAAGATCAGCCACAAGGACTCGCCGCGGGTGAAGAACGGTATCTTTAATGGGGTCATCGCCCCCAACGTTAGGGATGTCGTACAGGTCAAGGCCCGCTGCAAACTCACTATTAGTGGCTACAAGGGCGGCGAAGCGGTGGTTTTGCACGTCGACAGCCAGGTTTGCGATATCCGCCTCTTCAAAAACCCCGCTGGCTCGTCTCCCATGGCCCGGTTTTCCTCCATCCGACCCTTTCACGTCCCGGAAGAGAAGATTTTTCTTGAACGCGACGACGATGCCGTCTTCGGTCTCGCCAACACTTACTCAGTCCTCGTTGAACTCGAGTCTGCCGGCGACTCCAACTGGCCGCCGACCGATCTCGTCCCAATTAGCGATGAGGACACATTCTACAACAGGGGGCTCCCGTCCCGCCAGTGGGTGCTCACCGCCAACATCGCCGACCTCTTTAGCAGCCGCAACCGCAAGTCGGTCCGCCTGCGGGTAAAGAAGCAGCCCGTTCATGACGTTGCCACCAACTTTCTCATGGACATGGATGTTCGCTGGTTGACGCCCATATCGAGCCAGCGGAGACCGCGAGAACATACTAAGGATATCCAGCCTTCCATCTTGGTGTATGATCCTCACGAGCCCGCCGCGCCTCTTGTTAACGGCAATACTAATCCCCCTACCGCCGTGAACGGCACGAACACGCATCGTCATGACTCTCAGGTCAATGGCGAGGGGGAGCATGCATCAAATGGGCAAGTGAACGGGTCCGTAGCCGATCCTGCCGAAGAGCTGGCCGAGGGCGAGCTCACTCCCGGTCGCTCTCGGCGAACAAGGCTAGACATCAACTACAATGTCAAGCAGATGTGGAACAACGCAGTAGGAAAGGAGACCAGGAAGCGACGGAAGCTTGGAGAGGATCACAGCCAGCTTGACGAGCACACAATCACATACCTGCTCCCGCCGGAACAGGTACAAACGGACAAGTTTGCCTGTCTGCTGTGTGGTGCGGAGAACGACCGTCTCTGCCAGCTGCGTGCTCACTACCTGAGTCACCCGCAGTATGATTTCCACTTTGAAATCAAGCCCAAGGCGGGGTACTGTGTTACCGTGAAACCGAATGCCGATGGCCGCGGCTCACCCTTGCGACCGAAGGTGTACCAGCTCGGACTACCCGTCAAGCCCCTCGATCTGGATAAGTACGTCAACGGAGACGACTCATGGGTCACCTCCCGTCTCGGCCCAGACGATGGCCGTGAAATCTTCGAAGATACTGCTCCGCAAGGGGGACGTACCGTAAGAGGCCATTCCAGAACTTGGTTCCCATCAACCTTTGATGGACGACTGACGCTTTCCAGAAACTCACCACCAAGCGGACCCGTCGGAAGGTTCTCGTCCCCAAGTCTAAACAGCCCCTCTTCGACCCGCTCAGCAAAGTCCGGCTCCAACCCGGCACGCCGGTCCCACAGTACCAAATTGACGACTCGTGGCTCCTGCTCAAGCACCGCGACAACCTACAAGATTTCATCGATCTCAACGCGGACGAAAAGGAGTATCTCCAGGTATGGGATGCCTTCATCCTGCGCCAGCACATCTCCTCGCCGCAGTATCTACCCCGCAACTTCGTGCGGTTCGTGCGCGAGAACGCCGCCTGGCTCTCGGCGAAGCGATCGAGGACGGACGAGTTTAGCAGACACGTTGCCACGCTACTCGCCCGCGGCGTCCTGCCGGACGAAGCCGTCTTCCAGGCCACCCGGCTCCTGGAAGACGCGCGGAGCCGCCGCGCCGCGGGCGAGGAACTGGCCGACGAGCCGGCGTCTACCTTGCAGCCTGTTAGGAACAAGGCTTCGGGCGGCTGCTGTACCGCGTGTGGCGGGCCCGTGCCCCCGGCGACCATGTTGGTTTGTGCGAACAAGGTACGTTTCTTCGCCTTTCCTTCTTTACCAACGGAGTGTGTATCACCGATGATGCTAATTGTACAATCTCAAGGAATGCGACAATCGGCTTTATCACGATGCGTGCGTGGAAGACACGGAGGAGGCGGTGGCGAAGGGGAGGCATTGGAGGTGCAAGGCTTGCTCGTAGAGCAAAGGGCGGGAATGTAAGCTACCGTGGTGAGGAGCAAGTGGGCTGGGCATACGGGGCCGTGTATTGTAAGGGACTAATCAGACGTGGAAAGAGATTTCAAATGCGTTCGTCATATAACGGGATCAAGCAAGGGGGTGTGTGTGCCTTGCTGGCGTGTGTGATCATGGTAGGCGGTGCTGTTTGAGAAGATGTATCGCCGAAACAACTGCCCGACCCAATGTCGAGGTTGGAGAGGGAGCAAATGACATACAAGTGCTCTCTGGTTGCGTTTCTAATGTCGCCCATGCGTATCTGCGGTGATACCTGGCTTTTTCGGAGACGGCTCGAAGTGTCAATCGTCCAGGCGGTACTACACTAGCTACAAGGTTGGTTAAATGGTTACCGGGTGACCTCGGTACCGATACAATTGTGAAAACCCAGGATACCTGGATGGCGGCTCCTGTATTTACGTTTGGCATTTTCCTTTCCCACTCGCGCATAACCAAACTACTACTACGAGCCATATTATACACTCCACGCCCTACCTAAACCTCAGTAGCAAGCAAGCAGCACCCAAAACGCCCAAGTAATGCCACCGAGCCAGAGATATCTTTCAACCTCGACCATTCCAACACGACAACAAGCCCATCTACCTCCTCCCCTTCTCCCGCTCCCCCCGGCGCTCCTCCTCCCTCCGCTGCCGCTTCCGGCTCTCCTGGGCGATCATATCGCTCAGGTCCTCCTCGTAAGCCGCGGAGCGGCTCCACTGGGCGCCGACGCCCTCCTCGCGGCGGCCGGCCTCGAACTGGCGCCGCAGCTGCTCCTTGTCCAGCCCGCCCGACGCCGCGAGCGCGTCCGGGTCGAGCGCCACGTCCACGTCGCCGGGCTTCTTGCGCTTGCGCGCGCCGTCGTCGCTGTCGTGCCCGCTGCCGAGTACGGGGAGGGGAGCGCCCGCCGCGCCGCCCTTGGATAGGTCGTACGTCTTGTCGCTGCCGAAGAAGCCTTCCGCGCGTCCCTGCCGTTCGGGGATGACCGTGTAGGCTTGCCGTGGCCCGCCGTAGGAGGATTCTTCCGTCTCGAAGCCGCGCCGGGTTTTGCGGAGGTCGAACTCGCCTGCCATGCTAGTTTCGACGCCCGCGGGGGCCGCGTGCATGTCGGCGTGGACGGTGCTGGCGTACCCGCCGGGGGTCTCGAGGCCGGTGGTCGTGTCGGTGCCGCCCGGTGGGAGGTCGCCCGCTTCTGAGCCTTCCTCGTCCGACTCCTCTACTTCGGATTCTTCTTCCTCGGACTCTTCGGCCGGGGGTTGGAGTTCGCCCCAGAGGCTGCGCTCGACGGGCTCGGCGAGGGAGGTGGCAGCTGCGGCTTGGGGTTGTTGCGGCTGTTGTTGGTAGGGCGCCGCGGCGCCGGGTTGGCCGGGGGCCATGATACCGAAGATGTCGCCACCATAGAGAGGACGGTTGTATTCGTCTAGTGGGGGTTTACCCCATTGACCGGGTTGGAAACCCCATGCTGCTCCGGGTGGGACAGGGGCGTTGAGGCCGGGGATTTTGAAGGTTGGGTAGGAGGGCGGTGGGCCAACGCGTTGTTGTTGAAGCAACCACGGAGGGGGGAAACCCGGCTGCATACCGAGCGCTTCCCTTAATGCCTCGCTGAGGTCGCCGGGCTTGAACACCTTGTAGTCTGCCTCCCACTCCTTGCCTTCGTAGTAGACATCACCAAACCGTGTCAGGTCCGGCTTTGTTTGATGGCGGAAGAAGGCGTCGTAGAGCTTCTGGTAGTCGATATCGAGCTTGCCCATTTTCGGCTGTACCCTCTCGCGCTGTTTCTGCTTGAGTGTCTGCTCCGCCTGCTTCTCGAGGACGGCATCGCGCATCTCGGTGATACCGGTCTCAGCGATGAACTTGGGCAGCTTGAAGGGCGGCTTCTCGACACCCCGTTTACTGGAGAGGTATTCGCGTTTTAAGGACCAGTGCCCTGGTACGGGGACAATGTTGCGCTGCGCCTTGATCTGGACGAGGAGGCGAGGATCGGATGACGAGACATCGTGCCACTCGACAACCTCGGGATTCCGCACCAACGCCTTGAGTTCGGCGATGGACAGCTTGTTCAGCTTTTTCCGTTTCTTTTTGGACATTTTCTGCTGCGCATCTTCATCCTCGCTAGGGATCTCGTCGTCCTGGTCGAAGAAGACCTCGCCCTTGTTCCCCGCGTTGGCTTCCCTCGAGACCTCCTCATCGTCCAAGCTCAAGCCAAATCTTTCAAAAACAGTCTTGTATGCGGCAAACGCGGGATCGTCCTCGGCTAGAAGGGGGTCGTCGACTGGGCCGTCGGCATCGATCTTGGCGGACGCGTCGGGGTCCTTCTTGACCTCGAGGTCAGTTGGTCTGCTGTCGCCATCCACGGGCGTCTCGTCTTTCGTCGGCTCCTCCTTGATCTCAGGTTCCTTGGAACCATTTGGCTACGATAGTTAGCAGAATGAAGCAACAAAAACTGAAGGGAATCACTCACTTCACCGTCGGCTTGGGCCTTCCTCTGCTCCTTCTTCTTCGCCCGGCGCATTTGGTTCTTGGTCATCTTTGGCGCCGCCATCTTGCCTGCTGTGAGCCGGCCGCTCAGGATGTTGATGCAGTTTTTAGGGTTTAGAGCATCCAAGATGGCGTTTGTTCGAATCGGGCTTATTGGGGGCAGTTGTTGAGCTGTCGTTGAAGATGCACTATTTGGTGGAGCTGCACGCGGTCTAACTGCTGGCTTATCACGCACGATTGCGCGCCGCCAAAAGTTTGACGTCGCCTCGGATCAAAGTGTGGCTGGTTAGCAGTCTCTTGGCGCTGCAGCTGCTGGAGCCTCTCCGCCGTTGTGCCACTGTGGCTGTGCGTATTGCGACAACTTCACCCCCCTGGACCCTCTCTTTCCACTGATTGGAGACGCCAAGAGAGCTTATTTGGCAGATGCCAAACCAGATTGCGCGCCCCTCCAAGTTGCAAGCGACCGACACCTGTGCAACCGCCAATTGCCGCGATTTTGTTTCCTTGACCTCGTGTTGAACAACAAACGCACACGAGGACGTGGCCATGATCACGTAGTCTGGAGTCCGCGCGTTAGCATTTCCATTCGTTATTATTTCCAGTCGCCGCTTTGCGCTTGTTTTTCGAATCCCTCAGCGAATTCCTCGGGCTATTTCAACCTCGAAGAAGCGCCTCTGCGCGCAATGCCGCACTCCACGTCGCACTCGACCGGTTCCCACATGCGGGCTGCGTCCCAAACTCGATCGTCCACAAACAAGTCTTTTGGGGAATCACACGGCGGGCCAGGGCAGGGAGAGACGGAAAAATTTCCCGATTTCGATGCCGGGCAGACTCTTCCAGGCGGGCAACCGTCGGGCCAGCGGTGGCAGCAAAACGGCTTGACGCCCGGCAATGGTGACGCCTCTCATGCGGGTCGCTGGCACGCCCGTAGAGACAGTAGGGTAAGATGGGCTCCTCCGGACGCCACCTCGGGCTTCTCGGGCCATTCCAAGAAGGCCAGAATTAGCAGTACCGTCCATCGAATGCGCTCCGCTAGCATGAGCCAAAACGCCCAGGAGATCGCAGGAGCGCTTCGTGCGCCCGTCTCTTGGAAGCTGATCGTATGTTCTTAGTCCTGTGAGAATAGAGATAAAACTCAATGCTGATCACCCTTTCTCAGGGGCTCTGCGTCATGTGGTACTGGTCGTCCGCCCTGACCAACACCTCCTCGAAAACCATCCTCACGGCCTTCGATAAGCCCGCAACCTTGACTCTTGTCCAGTTCGCCTTCGTATCCTCATACTGCATGCTGTTCTCATGGCTGGCGTCCACGTTCCCGCGACTTAGAGACGCAGTCCCGGCGCTGAGGCATCCGATCCGGGCTCCTTCACGAGATGTGATCAGAACCACACTACCGCTAGCCGCCTTCCAAATAGGGGGCCACCTCCTCAGTTCGAATGCCACCTCCAAAATACCCGTGTCTCTCGTCCACACCATCAAGGGACTCTCCCCACTCTTCACCGTCCTAGCCTACCGCTTCATCTTCGACATTCGCTACCCCAAGGCGACATACCTCTCCCTCATCCCACTTACTTGCGGTGTCATGCTCGCTTGCTCGGGCAAGCACGGGTTTGGCGGGCAATTCCTCGGCATTCTCTACGCCCTGCTCGCCGCCATGATCTTCGTTACCCAGAACATCTTTTCCAAGCGGCTCTTCAACGAGGCGGCGCGTGCTGAGCAGGAAGGGCCCAACCACCAATCCCGCAAACTCGACAAGCTCAACCTGCTCTGTTATTCATCCGGGATGGCATTCCTCTTGACGGGCCCCATCTGGCTATGGTCGGAGGGAGTCGATATCATCGGCGATTTCCTCTGGGACGGCAGCGTGGACCTGATCCAGAGCCCCAACTCGCTCGACCACGGTCCGTTGGTACTAGAGTACATCTTCAACGGCACCTTCCACTTCGGCCAGAACATCCTCGCCTTCGTGCTTCTGTCCATGGTCTCGCCCGTCACGTACTCGGTCGCGTCGCTGATCAAGCGCGTTTTCGTCATCATCATCGCCATCATCTGGTTCCGCAGCCCCACCACCCGCATCCAGGCCGTCGGCATCGGCCTTACCTTCTTGGGCCTCTACCTGTACGACCGCAGCAGCGAGAAGAACAAGGCGGACCAGCGCGCCCGCTCCATGACCGAGACGCGCCGGGAGGCCACGCTACTACCGCTAAGCACGAAGCATGTGCTCCCGACCGGGCCGGGGGGCCAGGTCGGCCCACCGTTCTTTGAGAGCCCCGTGGGGATGGGCGACCCTGCGGTCGGGCATGCATACACGCACGGCAGTGCAGCGGCGGCGGCCTTCGCGTCGAGCAGTGTCATGACCGATACTAAGAAGTCGGATGATGCCGGCGGGCGCGGTGGCAGGAATAGGGGGATGAGCAATGCCGCGTGGCGGCCGCCGGGGACGAGACAGGAAGATACGTGGCGGACGGGCGACAGCCCGAAAGCGGCTGCGCGGTGAGGGTGCGGGACAGATACCTACCCATCTGGTAGTTTATGAGAGAGCAAGCGCTGGGGTTATGTCTGGGATGACTAAATCGGGTCCGGGATTCAAGAGGTGGGTGCGACATGACAGTATGAACTCGATGTTCATTGGTTTGTGTTTTGTGTATGCTATATGTCTAGATCTTCTGTTTACATGCACCGAGGGCTAGAGGGCGTTATGTATGGTTATTTGAAAA